>NW_027192529.1:3041892-3130123 GCF_041956765.1 Thermoascus crustaceus | reverse complement strand
CCGGGAGGGAGAGTACTTCCGGTGATAATTTTCAGGCTGCTGCTGCTGCAGTGGGAAAGATAGAAGGTGAGGAGTGTGGACTCTGCTCGCATACTAACTCTATCACTGTCAGTCTTTAGAATGTTTATATCTGGATGCAATGGTTACATCTACCAGCTATATGTATGCTTGATTATGCCAAGTTGAAATGAAAGGTATAGGAAATCTCCTATGTATCCATCGTCATACATGGAAATAACCGTTCCCTTCTTCCTTTTTTTTCTTGTTCCTTTTCGTTTCAGGGCTGCGACCATGGTCAGAATATAGACCTTTTCGCTCCGCTAACCACAGATTCTATCTATCTACTGACCTTTTACCGAAAGCCAATGGTCTTTCTCATGTGCTTATTTGATTTATCAACTATTGGCTCCCGACTGATAATCGGAGAAGTTAGGTACGTTTCCTGAGGTACAGCAAACCTACGTAGGTAGATAAGATAAGCTCAGCATGCAGCTGTAAGGCGTGAGTATGCATGCATGGCGTGTAATGTAACCTGATTCGACTCCAATTCTAGAAGTACATAGAAACAAAACAATATCCCGACAGATGCGGCTTTATTAGAGTTTCATTCATTCACGTCAAACCCATCATTAATCCGCAAAGCAACATTTTCATCATCAGAAAAGGAGGGAACGAAACCCGCCCACTGCTACAGTGTATACGTAACAGGTTAATCAACAAGCATAGGTAGACCCATCCACATATGAGGTATATATCAGATCACAGCTTCGCACTCGCCTTCCCAACCTCAACCAACGTCCCATTCTGCATCTCAAAATCTCTCCCCCTCTCCCACCCCAACCAGCTCTTCAGCGTCTCCTCGCCTCCATCCCCCGGCGCAAGTCCACCACCCGTCCAACCCCCCTCATCAGCCTTGAACGGAATACCCGGTGTATCATCCAACCCGACCGCCAGCCTCTGCTCAAACCCCTCCCTCTCCAGCTCCCTCTGTTCCAGGACGGGCGTCGCGCAGGCGTCCGTCCCCTGAAAAACATCCTCCCACTCCTTCCTCGTCTTCTCGCGGAACCTCCTCTCGAACGCCGCGCGAATCGCCGGCCAATTCGCCTTATCCTCCCGATCCGCGGGCAACTCCCCGGCGCTAAACCCCAACCCCCGGATCAACTCCTCATAGAACTTGGGCTCCAGAGCGCCGACGGCGAAGTACTTCCCTTCATCCTTCGTCTCATACGTCGCGTAATACGGACACCCACCGTCAAGGAGATTCGTCCCGCGCTCACCGCTCCAGAACGGGAACTGCCTCGACAGCCGCGGCATGGACGCCAGATACGCGGATCCATCGACCATATTCGACTCAACCACTTGTCCTCTCCCTGTGCGCTGACGCGCCAACAGCGCGAGCAAGATCCCCATGAAGCACATCACCCCGCCGCCGCCGAAGTCCGCCAGGATATTCCCCGGCGCGTACGGCGACTCTCCCTTCCTGCCCAACATCGAGAGAACCCCCGACACAGCGATGTAATTGATATCATGCCCCGCCATGTCCTTGTACCTCCCATCGCGGCGGAACCCCGTCAGCCGGGCGACGATGAGCCGCGGGTTGCGTTTCAGGAGGACTTCTTTGGGGCCGAGGCCCAGACGTTCGAGGACGCCCGGGCGGAAGGGCTCGATGAAGATGTCCGCGTGGGAGAGGATGTCGAGCAGGATTCTGCGGGACGAGGGGTTCTTCAGGTCGAGGGTGATGGAGGTCTTGCGGCGGGCGAGGAGGTCGGCGGTCGGGCGGACCATGGGGGAGGTCGGGGGGCGGTCGATTCGGAGGACGGAGGCGCCGTAGTCGGCGAGGAGGAGGCCGGTGAAGGGGGCTGTTTGAATTCATTATTAATTTGCATAAAATCGCCTCGTATGTTGAGCTTGCACGAACCTGGAGCCAGCGCCGCGAGCTCTACGACGCGGAGGCCCGCGAGGGGCGGGGCTGGAGAAGTAGACGCGGACATCTCTGCTCTGTGGTGATGGTACAACTCCCACAAATTCTCAGATTTGTGGCTTCTGGCTATCGCCAGTAAAAACGAGCCCAGCAGATTTAAGTAGAGCAGAGGATGCACGTCGTCGGTGTTGAAGCCGTGCGACTTACCTCGAACCCCGGACACAACCCCGAGTTCTTCTTCCCCAGACTGCGCGAGGCGGAGAAGCTCTCCGCAACCGAGGCCCGCGGTGGAGCCGGACACCCGAGATAGACAGGCAACATGGAGACGGGAATGGACGAGCAGTGGACTGCGGAAATTCTCATCCGGGAACTGTAGCTTGGGCGGATATGCTAGATCGGAAATGTGACTAGACAGGTTTGCTTATAAACTGTCATTGGTGGTATATGGAAGTTGGAAGCTGGGAAGCCCGTTGAGTGGTCACCTAGGTATGCCCTACTGTGTGTAACTTGAGTTAGTGGTTCAAGAAACAGTTCAAAACACACAAAACGTTAGAGTTAGGCAGATCAGATAGATACAAGCATTTACTAAATTCCTGATGTTCGGGGAGCTCCTAGAGCTGCAAATAAATAACATAAGCACAAGACCAAAGCGCTAATTCAAAACATCCAGTCAGCGCAAATAAAATCATGTTATGTAGGTATGTCATCTCGATAAGCCCGGCCAGGAGACTAGACTGCGTGCGCACCGCTATCATATCTGATGACAATGACTCTTAATAGTCGCCCCCGTAGCGGCCCTCGTCCCTACCCTCATCATAGGCATTGCCGAGCCTATCTCCGTACGCCTCCACATTATCTCCGAATCGCTCAACATCCCCGACCTTCTCACCAGTCCATTCAGCTACATTCTCTGGGGCCTCCTCAACGTCCTCGACAGCGTTGTCGAATCCCTGCTCCACTCGGTCCTCGGCACGACTCCAGTCCTGTTTGACTTCGTCTGGGATCCGTTCAGCTTCGCCGACCTAGATGTAAAAAGGAAATCCATCAAGTTAGCAGTTGCACATCTTTACAAGGAACGGCATGGAGCAGGGACTGTAGGGGAAGAGGTTTGTAGTAGATTTGTAGCTGTCGTACCTTCTCGCCGGTCCACTCCGCCGTGTTCTCGGGGAAGTTCTCGACGTCGTTCTCGATGTGCTCCTTGTTTTCGTCCCACTTATCGTCTATTCGACACAGAACCGACGGTCAGTACGTGTCCATGGACCTGGTGGAATTGTCTCTCAACGTGGGGTCAGGGAGGGGGGATCTGATCATACGGATCTTCTCTCCTTCATGCATCAGCAGGGCACCACCGACGAGACCAGCAGCAGCACCCATGGCACCGTAAGCCAAGGAGTGGTCCTTCTTGGGTTCCTCGGAGTACTCCTGCGGGTACGACTCGGAGCGGTATTCCTGAGAGCCGCCGTAGGAGTCTCCATACGGGCCTCCTCCATAAGAAGACTGCCCTCCATACTGCGGCTGGCTGCCATACTGCGACGACATGTAGCTATAGCCAGGACGATCCCAGGTTCTCTCGCCGGTCTGCTCGTTGATGTAGATGTGGCGCTGGTACTCTCTGTCCCAGCGCGACACCCATGGCGGGGGCAGGGGCGGACCTTCACCCGGCTTAGAGCTGGAGCCCTCGTCGCGGTGCCTGTCGGTGACCTGGTCAATAATCTTCTCGACGAAATCCATGACGATGGAGTGTCTGCGATTCGAGTGAGCAAGAAGGTAGAAGTGATTGATTGATCGAGAACAGAAACGTGTTCAGAAGGTCGGGCTTCTTATCAACCATCACCAGACGCTCTCTGAAACCCGTGGACCCCGCCAGCGACGTCCCCTTTCGCTCCTGATACAACAAGTTCAACAGCTAGCGACGGCCGGGGCCCTTCATCTGTGGCGCGCTGCCCTATCAGCAGGCGTGGCGCATGCTCCGGCGAGCCGAGTCATCTCCAAAGTTTCGTCCAGCGCTGTCCGCGTCATCCAGAGTCGCCGGATCGACAGGGAAACAGAGAGGCAGCGCGCAGGCCTTCAGCACGAGGGCCGGATACGCGATTATCTGAGCAGCAGCAAGAATAACCGGACTGCCTCGTCGCGCAGATCGTCATGTCTGCGATTCATACTGGTTCTCTGGGCGCACCGTCGGATCGTCCCGCACGCACCGCGTGCCTGGAAAAGCTTGGCCTCTTAGCCCTGCGAGAGCCTCTCCACTTTCTCGGCGGTTTTCCGTCAGCAATCCCCTCTTCTCGCCATCGTGTCTAATCACTAGTGTGCCATTATTATCCATTTTTTATGCGCTGATCGATATATATCCAGCCTCACACTCGCACGCCACAGTGGCACAGCTGGATCCACCGTGCACCGGAACGGGCCAAATCTCAGCTGTCTAGGCCTCGATCGGCGAACGCTACTACGCAATAGCCAGCAGGCCGTTTCATACCATCCCACCAGCCCCTCCTTCTGTCATCTCGCAACGCAAAAAAAGCAGATATGCATTCGCAATGGATAGAACCCCCAGACTAGCTACAGTTCCTACGTCACAGAATGCGGGATCATCACGGTCACGCCATGCATGTCGCAATAACAACAATCCCTACTCTGCTTGAAAGCCTGCACAGGCATCAGCTAGTCTTAGTTTGGAACCTTGATATGTGTCTCTAAGCTCTTCCACAGCTAACTACATCTGAAATGTCATTTTGCATCTCGCAAATTGACCATGTGTCGGAATATGGTTGAAATATCAGTTGGTAGCTATATGGGTTTCTTTTCAAGCGGATCTCTTGACTCCCATCACCGTGGGCCCAATACTGAAGGAGGATTTGCAATACGCATGGATGGTGAGCCATGTGTTCTACAGCGGCATCTTCCTCATCATGAGAACCATTGTCGGGAACGGCTCCATCCCTCCAAAAGGTCTTGCAAAATCGCCCATTGGTTGTGATCCAGAAAAGTCAATATTATTCACGAAGGAGGGAATCCCGTGGTAGCTAACGAAACGGAGATTGGTCACTACTCAGCCTCAGCAAAAAGAAGCTTGATGTCCTCGGTATTTTGAAAACCCTTCTTCAATTCAAGGCCACCTTCGCCATCCTATCTATCGGGATCTACTACACAGCCTGGCAAATACTGCCGTATCAACTTTATTCCAGGACACCTATCGCCTCAATAAACCTACGACAGGCCTAGTTTTCCTCTCCAGCGGTGCAGGCTGCATCTGTGGAACTCTACGAACAGGAAAAGATCCTCAACCTCGACTACGGTCTCATCGAAAGCTCCTTCACTGGCAACAGCTCAGAGGACCTCGCTTCCGAACGCGCCTGGCTCAGACTGACCTGGCTGTATGGCGGTATCCGTCTCCGTCCTCATTTTTCTTTTTGGCTGGACGCTTGAAAAGGAGAACTCGAAGAAGAACCCCAAGAAGCGCAAACGCTCGTAGATAGAGAAGGCTGTCAATACCGTCGAGTCACCTACAGAGCACTCACGATCGTCTCTCCCGGACACGAAACAGCATACACATAGCCGTGCCCATCAATCTGTCTCTTCGTCCTCGGATAGACGGCGATCTCAAAGCAGCGCATTGTGTCCACGTTCCTCGTCGACATCTATCCCAAGAGAAGCACCTCCATGATGGCTGGAAGGATGGAGGTGGAGGCACATAATATCTCTTGATTAATTACGGGTAGATTTTCTCAGCCCAGCGACGGATCTCGGCCGAGTGAGTATTGTATAGCCTTATCAGACTTTTTGCTCAACGGTTTGTTATCCCTTTTATCTCCGTGCATCAGTATCTTACAGTACATGTAGGATCAGCGCACGTCCCCGGGGACCAGGAATCATTCTGTACAGGTACTTTCGCCAGGTAAGTAGGTAGACATAGTAGGTAGGTAATCTTTTACCCGTTCAACGGGAAAAAAGAATAGAAGATTTTAAATTAATTCATCAATAATAAAATGCTAGTCACAAGGCAGGATGCTTATTCATGGGTGATAAAATAGACCGAAATAGTTAATGATCATTCATGATTACCAATAAATTGCCCGACGCTTTGGGGACTAATGTCGGGTCCTTTTATCTTGGCCTCTCTGGTCAAACTATGCCCCACGATTTCCAATCATATATATAACCACACATTTCACTTCCCTAATCGAGTAAATAGCACAGTGAGGGAACATCAATAAAAATGACAATAACAACAGGAGTAAATAAACGATCTTTTCTAAGCGAACACAGCAAACCCCCCACCCTCCACCGCAACGTGAAACACAAGCCAGAAATACCTCGATAATAAAACAATATCCCTGAACCCATCCCATCCATCCCATCCATTCTACTCCGAAAACAGCTTCCCAAGAAGTGTAAGGACCCTCGACAAAGTACGACTGACAGGCATATCAACTTCGCGTCCGTAAAGACTCGGAAGCGACGACGACGACGACGACGACGACAACCACGTCGGATCGGTGCCACTACTGTCCCGATTGTACACACTGCGCAGCAGCGCACTGAGATTCGTGAGATTCGTGAGATTCGTGAGATTCGTGAGATTCGTGAGATTCGTGAGATTCGTGAGATTCGTATAGATGATCTGGCGAGCGAGGAGGCCCGCCTCCTCCTCGTCTAGCTCGAGGTCGCCTAGGGTCATGGGACTTTTGGCAAAGAAAGTCGATGATGATAATGATGATGATGACGTTGTTGTTGATGATGATGCTGATGACGACGATGGCGAGGTGGTCGGAGTGAGGATGGGCAGCGCACTCGTCGTAGAAGTAGTAGCTGTTATTGTAGGAAGGCCTGTACTGCTCAATGCTGGGGGTTGTTGTTGGCTGGTAGTATTATTATTGATGTTATTTATATGATGACGATGATTATTTTCGAGACAGCTGTCCGAGTCGACCAGTCGGTATGTTGAACAGGCGGCGTAGCATAGGTGGAGGATATCCTCCGACATAGCGACGACCGTGTCGACGAGCGTGTGGTCCTGAGGACATTGTCTGCAGCCCTTGATCTGTTCCAGGACGCTATCGAGCGGTTGGTTGATGTTGGTGAGGCATTCAAATGTCGTTGGGTGGTCCTTGGCTGGGATCTGCTTGGCCAGGGTTCTCGCATGCTGGATGCATCCACAGGGGGTGGTGCGATTCTCCTGGCCATGTATGATATGGTAAGTATTTTTGCTAATCAGGGCAGGGATGAGACTTATGCATGGTATGTTTTCATCACATATGCACCTTGAACGGACTTACCCACGTGTTGTTCCGCCGCATCACCATCGTGAGAACCTGCCACAGTCTTTTACTTTATCGAACTGCATGTATGTACCAGAGGGATGGATGCAGAGACTGATATCTGCGGCATCTTAAACACAAAGAAGACAATCCGGGCACATGGCATTTGCTTTATATAAGTGAAAGCAGTGCTAGGTTGCTCGCGACCCGGTTTCCTGGTCTTTATTAGCCCCCGTGGGCGAGCAGGGCGGCGCCAACTCTAAACGCTCCTAGGGGTTGGTGGGCCAATGCCATGACACAGAGTATGCTGGCTACGCATCTAACTGATTCTTATATATCTCATGTCTCATATAACTATACATACATACATAGATCTCAGTGTAAAGGGGTAAGATATGGATTGTGATGTTGTGGGAAGCAGAAGCAGGCAGACTCGTAGAGGGGAGTCCATGTTAAATATATCATAGCAACCACCGTAGATCCGTAATATTATCAAGTTACACACCTACGCGCCTAATATCCGAAGATTTGCTTGATATTTCCTTGGAGCGTTGGTTACGGGATACGTACTGGACATGACCCTATTGTGCCAATTGGCGAAGGTTATATATCTATATTACGCTTTCTATGATAAGAGCATAGATTGTAAACTTCGTGTGATCAAAGGGACTCTTTATGAACATGACATCGAAGACCATCCGTGGGAAATCAGCAACAACCGAATCTAACTCCTCTCATATTGTCCTTCTATTCTATAGAACAGAACGCCCCCAATCAAGAATCCGGATGTGAGTAGAACCATCTCACCAGGAAGATCGCTGACTCTGCTGTACCGCCCACTCGATCACCGACCAGGCCGCTTTCACGTCGTCTGCTCGTCGCGGCACTTCATGAGCTCCGCTGTGTGTCAGGGCCCTCATGACGCTCGTCTCACACAGGCTGCGCATCAGAATGGATAACTCGACGAACCCGGGATGATCCTTTTTCCCCGTGATATGCACGGTAGGAATGCGGATGCGGCGGTTTAGCAGTGCCGGATGAAAGGGCCGCGGCTGCGAGGGATCGCTCCTCTTCGCAAAGGAGCCACTGTTCGTGTCTGGGGCAATGAGACCTTCCGCTTTGGCGATGAGAAACGCCTTGGCAGTTGTTTCACACAGGGCGCGTTTGACGGGACCCAGCGATGAGAGATCAGATTGGGGGTAGTCCTGGAGCAGCTGGATCTCCCGGTCCGTCACGCTGTCTAGGATCTCGTTGCAGAACGTGTCATCGGGGCTGAAGCTGATGGCGGTCGACAGCAAGATGGCGAACTGGAAGGGCGGCGGTTCGGACGGTTTCTCGATCTCGTGTTGCAGGAGATATGTCAATGCCAATGCACCGCCCTGGCTGTAGCCCAGAATACCATCAAAGGGGCCCTCGGCCTCGATGAATTCTTTCACCAGCTCGCAGGCTTGTTGCACGTCGGCTGGGGCGAAGCTGTCGTTGTAGCATAGAAAGGGGCCCTGAAAGAGATTAGCCACCCCTGGAATGGGGATGCATTAGCAAGTGGCTCCCGACAGCTAAGCAAGACTTCCGTACTTTTTTATAGTATGTACATACCTGGTGCCTTTTGACATTCGACCTCTCCGTCAAGAAAGACAAACTCAAAGCTGGGATCGGCTGCAGCGATGAGTGCGCTCAACTGATGTTTCAGAATGTTGCTTGAAGTACCGTAGCCATGCAGGCAAAGGATTCTCGTCATGGTTGGAAGAAGGCTGATTTCTTTCTCTTGTCTCGATCACCCTGGAAGCACGCGGGGCAGTTCATCTTCTTTAAACCTTCTGGCAAGTGGTCGTGGCCGGTTTGGTTTATCCCCGAACGACATATCCCTTCGGGGTTCAATGCGAAAAGTAAGGACCCGCGCAGGAGGATATCGGCCTCAGCATTAGACTGTGCATGTGCTCTTTGTGGCGGGTGTATGGGATTTGACGTTGCACTGCAGGTGAAAGTGGCCATTGCGGAGTTGGTGTATCGGTATCACTTTGTCAATGATTAGAAAAATTCAGTAACATGTAGTTTTTGCTTGTATAAATATATTTCTAATTAATGATGTTTATTTGCATTCCTCTCATCCAGGAAGACCTCCCTGTGTCGGGGCTTTAGGGGTTAAGCTAAGGAGCTGCACCTTAACGGAGTCAAGCTTATTCTGACTGTGAACTTCCACTTACAACCAAACCGAGAGAATATATTATGATTCAAGATTTACTCATTGGTGTTAAATGATATATTGAAATCTATTTATAATTTCTGTTTTCTGTCTTTGTTCGAAAAATCTGGAGCCATGCACGTCCCGGGGACCGTAGACATATATATACGATAACCCTAATTCCTCGACAACGACCCGAGAGGCGCTCGAAACCACCCGAGGTCCATCGGGGCCTTTTATCCATGCATTTGTCAACATCAACACAAACCAAAAAAGACAATAGAAGACAAAAGGATCTACAGCAAGAATCATGAAGTCACCATTTTTGATCTTAGATTCTTAATTACTGCTGGCGGCCTCTCTCCAGCGACCGTACCCGCTGGACCAAGCTCGGCCCCATTGAATCAATATTTTCAAGATTGCTCACCACCATGGCAGCCATGGCAGTAGCCAGCCAAATGGAGGCCCTTTTATGGCGTGTTAATCCCCGCGAACCGATTCCTCCCCACATCGCCAGGTTCATCACACCGGTCTTCCTGAGCGTTGCGATTCTGTCGGTGTTGCCACTGCCAGGGCTCACGCGTACTGCGGTTGGACTCAGCGTTTACAACATTGTGGCTCTATGCACTAACACGTTGGACTGCTCCTCGAGTTTCCTTCATGGATGCGATTTTTCAGGATCTCCATCACGACGATACGGCTGGGGTATGTTCTGACACGAGTGTCTCTCACCCGATCTTTAAATTGGCGAGCGTTTAAGGAGAATGGCGTTGAGCTGACTGGCGTAGGGTTTGTTCGTGGTGTCAACTTTATCTATCTGGAGGCTTATTAGGTGACATTGAGCTATGGGCTTCCATTCGGATTCATGTCCGAAATTAGGGAATTTTCAGGTATTTGTCTAACTCCATGAAATTGGAAAATTGGCTGGCCACGGCTTTTAGAAGAAGGACATACCTGGTGGTGCGATAGCCACTGACAACTGTCTAGGTTTGCTTCCGCCACATGAGGCCACAACAAGAGTTGTTGGTGTACAGAATAGAGATCGAGGAGGGGGATCACACTGTTCATCATCAACACCCATTGTCGGCTATACTGGTTGCATCGCATTGCAATAACACACCGAGCCAGTTACTCGGGCACTTTTACGCGAACAAAGACAAGTTCGTCGTCCGATCTCCTTCCGTCCAGGATTTCGCGGGTGAATTTTCAGTTGTATCGGCACAGTGGAGACAGCAGACACGGAACAATAAAAGGAAATGGAACGCTGCTTTCTTGCGTATATGACTTGCCACACCCTACATCCAACCGACCCCAATTCCGTCTCTAGTGGCAGAGATGATATCTATCCTAGGAAACGTTGTGCTGGCCAGCTACTACGGGCTTCTGGCAAGAATGGGTCATTATTATCTCTGGACGGTTCCACTATGCCATGGCATTTGGTGGCGCCATACTGGGTGCGAAGAAAACAGGTCAATTTTCTGACGGAACTCCCTTGAAACACCACTATACGGGTATAGCCTCCTTGGATCGGCATCAGGTGCCAGCTGCCATGTTCTGCAATGACGTATTGGACAGGATTTGTCCTGTCCATTGGTTGCTGCTGGAGGATGGACATTCTGGGAGTCATTGTTGAGAGTCTTAGTCATCCTTTCTTTGTCTCCTGCAAGTCGACCTTATTTTCTTTGTTGCTTTTTCCTTTGTTTCTTTTTCACAAAAATGGAAGCACCTTTGGCGAAACATTTCTCACATGCATGGGGCCCAACTAGTGCATAAATACTCACCTGATCGTCACCTGCCACTCCTTGACACGGTGGTTCTATTTGTGTTGGCGCTGGATTTTGCAATGAGGCTCTATCTCCCCTCTGACTTTATCCAATCACCACACTTGCCCTTTTCTTTTCTAGCTTCCTTTAGCTTTCAGGAAGTAAGTAAAATATGAAGGCAGATGGTAAGTATTAGTGGCTAACTTGCATCCAAAAATTGAGTGATAACATCCTTGATACTATCCCATGAGTAGTCTACCGGAGAAATGTTAGCATCAAACGCAAACCAGGATCGCTCTCTTTTCATCTTCCTGTCTTTGCCTATTCTCCTTTCTTGCACAATAGACTAAAATAGCAGCCATACTGAATTAGGATAATGTAAATTAATTTCTGAATCGAGTAACAGTTAGCTATCTACCTTGGTTAGCCTTACCAAAATGTGACAAAGCGATTGCTCTTTGGAACATTGTCAACTTTCATGAATCTCCACTGGCGGTCAGGACAATTTGGGTATATGTAGATGTAGAAACGCGGAGAAAACATACTAATGGAGTATGTAAATCTGTCGATAGGGAAGCTAAGAGAATTATTAGGATGATTCATTGGTTAAGATTTTCAGCACAGTAGATCAGATAATCCCTTATGGTAAAAGGTACTACTGTATACTAGCTTAGGTAGTTGACCTGGAGTCTATTGGAAAACAACTGTAGATAATATATCGGATAGCAATACTTTCTCAGACGGAGAATTCTCACTGCGAGCTAGGCAATGTTCCACCACCGAGGGAACGTCGACTGCTACACATCACCGAGACCCACGATGCCTCCACCTAACTCACCATCGCCGCTGCTGGACGGCCGTGCCAGCTGGGAACGCCTGCGAAAATCGTGCGATGCTTGTCAAGAGGCAAAGGTCAAGTGCAGCCAGCAAAAGCCGTCCTGCCACCGCTGCAGCCGCCATCGTCAGCCCTGTGTCTATAGTCCCCAGCGTCGTATTGGTCGCCCACGCAAGCGGGTGAGCACCACAGACCGTGCTGGAGCAGATGGAGGAGCCGGAGGATTGGAAGAAAGAGGAGCAGGGCCAGGAGAAACACGAGGGGATCCAAGAGACCTGACGCTCCTGGGAGACGGCCGTGATCCTCAGCTGGTCCCCGCGGACATCACCAGTAACAGCTCTGAGAGCAACCATCCACCGTCGCTAGACGCCCTATTCACGCCGTCGGTGTTCATGCCGGACAGCTCGACGGCGTCGACAGCCCAGCCTCCTCTCAACCCGACTGCTTTGCCCTCTCCCCTCGACATCTTAGGCGATCTCACCCAGTTCCCGTCCGATTGCGACTTCTTCGTTCCCTCACCTGCCCAGTTCCTTGACACCGATCGTCCACCGTTACTGGGTGTGGACGGCTTAAACGGAAGCAGTGACGGCGGTGATTGTGGTGCCAAGTGTTATATGATGCTCCTGCGGCCACTGCTTTTCCTGCGTCAGTCCCTTCCCGAGAGAGCACGGCCGTCGATCGACGTGATTTTGCAGTCAGAGCGTGAGGTGCGTGATCTCCTGGACCGGGTTTTGGGGTGTTCTGGGTGTGCCAGCAACCCTTCTACCGTCCTCCTACTCGCGGCCGTTGCGGAACGGATCGTGCAAATGTTGGACTGGATCATCGAGGAGAAGGCCATCATGGATACCGAAAATGCTCGCTCCAGCCGGCGAGCCCTTGGTTTCTGGGCCCGAAAGCCGTCCTTTTTGCCCAACCGTGGCACCGGGAGAAGGAGAAACGCCTGTCGCATCCCGCTGCGCATCGGGCAGACCAACCTGGACGAGGATACCAAGCAGTTTTTCCTCAAACAGCTATTGTTGATGAGGCTGAAGAAGCTCACGATAAAACTCCAGGACCTGCGCCGGCCCACTATGATCCGTCCAGGGGACTGCATTTATAGAGCCGCGGAGCTAGTCCTTGCAGGGTCCCTTCAACGTCTAGAGTACCTCCGAGGCCAAGTGCGATTGTGGGAGTAATCCGGCCACGTAAGATGGAATAGAGCCTTTGTAACCTTCAGGAAAGATGAACTGTCATTGAAAAAGTACCCGGAACTACGAATTTATATACGAGAGATTACATGTTGTGTGGCTACTGTTTAGGGAGCTGTTGCAGTAACCTGAAATTTCAATCTATAAGAGACTTGTCCAGTAACTATCAAAAGTGAAATTAAGAGAGCTAATAAGCTGGAGGCTGCATAATCTCAATATTGGAGTATTCGGGGAGTAGATCCATGGAGAACATTTGATACGGCACTAGGCCCAAACAGGAGGCCCGGGCATTCCAAACGGGCGGACGCCTCCGAGGCGCGGGAACTTACCTGAGAATCTTCACGGGGAACCATTTCTTTCATCAACCTCCAGCATTTGTCCCGATGAAAAGACCCCGTCTGCAGGAATCTCAGCGGAATTATCTTCCCGTATGATCAACGGGGGCTCCGGCTCGAACGGGCACGTTCTGCCTGTCTTGTGTTTTCCTTCTTTTCTTGCTATCTTATTCGTCTACTGCTCGGAGCCCGATCGGGAAAATATGGATTGTGGATACTGTCTTGTACTCCGTGATGGAGTGCCTTCCGGCCATTGTCTTTTGCACCTCGCGCCCTTTTTGCCTTGTCTATTGGGGATGGAACATTCTTATTCAGCAGAGAACCCTACTTAAGAGACACATGGCGTTGTTGTGCCCATATATGAAAGCCACAGGCAATATGATGGTCAGGAAAGCTGGTCTCAGATCGGCTCTTCCACTCTCCACTGAGCCTACCGTCGTGAAACCATGTCTTGTCTCGATTCCTCGCACTTTGGCGACGCCGTGGAGCCCATTGCCATCGTTGGGATGGCGTGCAGGTTTCCTGGCAGCGCCTCATCGGTGGAGAAATTCTGGGACATGATCATCAACGGCCGGACAGGGCACTCGCCCACACCACCTGACCGGTTTAACGCTGATGCTTGGTACCATCCCAACCATGAACGAAAAGGAACAGTGAGTAAGGTTGGTCGTGGTAAGAAATTGCAAGACTGACCGCAAGGCATAGATTCAACCGCGGAGTGGATTCTTTTTAGAGGAAAGCCCGTCCGTCTTTGATGCACCCTTCTTCTCCTTGACGGCGAAAGAAGCAGCCGGGATGGACCCGATGCAGCGGAAGGTACTAGAGATAGCCTATGAAGCATTTGAGAATGGTATGAGAATGCTGTATTTCTGCCTACAATATCAATAGATGGCGGCTCACACAACCCCAGCTGGCATTCCCATGGGCACTCTACGGGGCACGGCCACCGCCGTCTACACGGGTGTCATGACCAATGACTACGAACTCATAACCGCTGGTGACCCGTTGCAACTCCCTCAGAACGCTGCGGCCGGTACGAGTAGGGCAATGCTGTCGAACCGAATCTCCTGGTTCTTTGATCTCTGGGGCCCTAGTTTCACCCTTGACACGGCGTGCTCTTCTAGCCTGTATGCCCTGCATCTAGCCTGTCAGTCGCTGCGGTTGGGCGAGAGTACTCAGGCTCTGGTGACAGGCGTCAACATAATCCTGTCGCCCAGCTTCGTCTCGCAGCTATCGTCCATGCACATGCTGAGTCCCGACGGAAAGAGCCACTCTTTCGATGCTCGAGCTAATGGATATGCCCGCGGAGAGGCGCTTGGTGCCGTGGTAGTCAAGACCCTGCGACAGGCTCTGGCAGATGGTGATACCATTCGTGCCGTGATCCGCGGCAGCGGTGCCAATCAAGATGGGAAGACCACCGGGATTACCATGCCCAGTGGAGAGGCTCAGAAAGCTCTGATCCGGTCGACCTATGCAGCAGCTGGCTTGGATGTCAAGGACACAGAATACTTTGAGGCCCACGGTACAGGGACATCTTTGGGGGTAAGCAAGCGGATTTCCCTGCCCGTATTCTTCGACGTTGGCGCTGATAAGTGCGGATGGTAGGATCCCATCGAACTGGGTGCCATTGGAGCCAGCTTGGGAACCCATCGAAACCCGGACACTCCGCTAGTGGTGGGCAGTGTCAAAACCAACATTGGCCACAGCGAAGGCGCTGCTGGGATTGCTGGAGTGATCAAGGCAGTCCTCGCTCTCGAACGCGGTGTCATCCCGCCCCTGGGAGAATTCGAGACGCTCAATCCAAAGCTGCGTCTGGAGGAGTGGAATCTGGTCTTGCCTCTGAAACCCCGAGCCTGGTCGACACCGGGACAGCGTCGAGCGAGCGTAAACTCCTTTGGCTTCGGTGGTGCGAATGCACACGTCATCTTGGACGATGCGTATAATTATCTCCATGCCCGCGGGCTGTCCGGCAACCACTGGACGGTATATGACAAAGACAATTCATCGGATTCCGGACTGAGTGTCTCCGGGAAGAGCGATGTTGAGGAGGACAAGACTCCTAAGCTCTTCGTCTTTTCTTCGTTCGACCGTGCAGGTATCCAGCGGATTGGATCATCATTTGCCGACTTTCTTAGAAATAATGACTCTCGCCAGGACCACAGAGATCTCGCATATACGCTCACTTGCCGCCGAACGCACTTCGATTTCCGCAGCTTTGCAGTGGCGGCCTCTCTGCCGGTTCTGGCGGACAAACTTATTGAGGGCCTGCCCAAGCTCACCCGGGTCTCGAGGCAGGAAAATGTCATTTTCATCTTCACCGGCCAGGGAGCCCAGTGGCCTGCTATGGGCCGTGAATTGCTCTCCAACCCCGTCTTTTGCGACAGCATTGACCGTAGTCAGGCGGCCCTGGATCAGGTGGGCTGCGGATGGCAGGTAAAGCCGCTGCTCACGAACCCGGATGATCGGCGTATCGATGCCCCGGAGTTTTCCCAGCCAGTGTGTACCATCGTTCAGATCGCTCTTGTTGACCTTTTAAGATCCTGGGGTGTAAAACCCCGAGCCACCGTGGGTCATTCAAGCGGCGAGGTGGCTGCCGCATACGCTGCTGAGCACATCAGCCAGGATGATGCTGTACGCATCGGTTACTGGCGTGGGTTTTACAGTGAGGAGATCGAGCACCGTGTGAGAGACCGCAAGGGGGCGATGATGGCCGCGGGCGTTTCTGAAACAGAAGCCCTCGAGTATCTGAAAGAGGTCCCGGAGGGGAGTGCTGTAGTCGGCTGCGTCAACAGCCCATCGAGCGTGACACTATCGGGCGACCTGGAGTCCATCAATCGACTGGAAACTATCCTCAAGGAAAATGGCAAGTTTGCCCGCAAGCTGCGCGTCCAGGTGGCATATCATTCTCCGCACATGCAGGCAGTGGCCGACGACTTTCTCCAGGCCCTGGGCGACGTGCAAACGAGACCGTCATCCATTCTCATGTTCAGCTCTGTGACCGAGCAACTGGTGGACGACCATCAGCTGTTAGGCGCCTCGTACTGGATGCGCAATCTGCTTTCCCCGGTCCGCTTCTCGGGTGCCCTGACAGCGCTTCTGGGCCACACAACCGCTGGAAGGACTCGTCGTCGCAAGGCCCCCATTTCCTGGAGTGCCCTAGTTGAGATTGGTCCCCATGAGGCGTTGAAGGGTCCCTGTCGCCAGATTCTGGGCGCCTGGGACAGCAAAGCCCCCGAATGGATCCTTTACACCTCTGTTCTGAGCCGTGGAAAACATGCGCAGGAGACCGCGCTGACCGCAGCTGGCCTCCTCTGGACATCGGGACATCCGGTCCGTTTGCACCGGGTTAACGAGACCGAGTTGGAGACATCCAAGCGTCTGGTGCTGCCTGACCTGCCCTCCTACGCCTGGAACCACGACAAGGGCTTTTGGCATGAGCCACCAGCATCGCGGTCGGCTCGTCTGCGCACGCAGCCTCGGACGGACTTGCTGGGAATACCAGTTCCTAATCAGAACCCGATGGAACCGTGTTGGCGCAATGTCTTCCGCCTCGCTGAGTGTCCGTGGCTGCAGGACCATATTATTACTGGTGCCATCCTGTACCCAGGCGCGGGTCTGTTGATCATGGCCCTGGAGGCCGCTCAGCAGATGGCTGACCCTGACCAGCAGTTGCAGGGGGTGGAATTCCACGAGGTCCATTTCGATAAGGGTCTGGTCATTCCTTCCGGTGACCAGGGCGTAGAGACGTTGCTCAGTGTCCGGCCCCATGAGACCCTCAAGAACCGCTATCAATACACAGTCTTTTCCCTCACGGAGGACGCTTGTTGGATAAAACATTCTTGGGGACAATTTATGCTTCATTATGTCCAGTCGGATGGCAGTGAAAGTGACGCGGTTTCCAACCCTTTGGCAGCCGAATGGCAGGGTTACACTGACAGCTATCAAGCCCTGCAATCTCGCGCTTCCAGAGAGATCGAGATCACTTCGTTCTATGACCAGCTGCAGCTTATTGGCACGGAGTATGGCCCGACCTTCCGCAATCTGGTGGAAGCGGCAGTGGTGGAGGGTGAGCATCAAGGCATTGGTAGCATTACAGTCCCAGACACCCGATCTACGATGCCCCATCAGTACGAGTATCCCCATATCATTCACCCGGCGACCTTAGATGCTATCTTCCACTTGGTATTTGTGGCCATGGGTGAGGGGAACCCGCTTCAGGAGTCGGCCATCCCCAAGCTGGTGGAACGGCTGTACGTGTCAGCTCGACAGCCGTCCGGCGTGGGTGCCAAATACAGTGGCTTCGCACGTTCTGCTCCCCTTAGTGGCCGCGATACATTGGGCGAGATCGTCGTCTGGGATGATACCTGGTCAGAGCCAAATGTCGTCGTGCAGGGGATGGTGGTAACCGAAGTGTCTTCAGGGGCATCCGGCCATTCGCGCTCCCTGTTGTCGTCTGGAGGTCACAAGCGCGTGGGCAAATTGAGCTGGAAGGAGGATATTGACAGCCTTATTGGTTCTGCTGCTGAGATCTTCTTTGAGAGCAAGTTTGCAGAGTTCAAAGCTGGGGATGTGAGTCGGACTGGGGTTCAGCTGGGTGCCTGGCTGGATCGGGCTACCTTCAAGCATGCAGACTTGAACACACTCGTTTTGAGCCCGGCCGACTGGCCTGACATCATCGAGCTCTTGAGACGCTTTGCGCCCAAATCGAATGAGAGACTGCGTTTCAGAAAGTGTACAGTGGTGGAACATGCCGCAGAGGACTCCAGGAAACAGTCCGTTCAACAGCAGCTGGCGGAGGCCAAACTGGACATCACCTTCGCTACCCTAGATGATGTCTTGAAGTCACTTGGACCGTACGATCTCATTCTGGCTCCTGGGACCAACTTGGAACTTGTTTCCCAACTGGCACCGGTCCTGGGTCCTGAAGGCCGAATTGCCCTCGTCATATCCAGCCAGCAGCATGCAACCAACCCTGCCACCTGGGCAGAGAGCCTGGCAGCATCTGGAATTGGCCATATTGTGGCATTGACAGAGCATGAAGGGTCAGCCCTGCTCATCGCCTCGGCTGATGTGGAGCCCCAGCTGGAGGTTGATAGCTCGGAGATCGTGATCTTGCAGCGACCAGAGCCCGGTCCCGCGGCCATTACTTTGGAAAAGCAGCTCTTCCAGCGTTTTGCAGCGCAGGGGCGACAGGTTCGACGGGCTACTCCCTCCGACGTCGACCAGCTGGCCGGTAAGGTCGTTATCTCCCTCCTAGAAGCCGAAGCTCCCTGGGTGGTCTCATGGACGGCCGAAGAGTTCGAACAGTTTCGCAAGCTGACAGCTGCCCGATATCTGCTCTGGATAACTAAGGGTGGCATTCTGGCGGCTGAAGAAGTTTCCTTGGACTACGCACCCACTACCGGCCTGCTGCGGACTGTTCGCGTGGAGAAGCCCCAGATCCTGCTGCCACATCTGGATCTATCGCCGGTCATCGATCTCGGCTCTGGACAGGCCGCGGATCTTATTCTGACCGTCTTTCGCTCGACCACCAAGTCCCGTGTTCGTGGCAAGAACAATGAGATGGAGTTTGCCGAGTCCAACAACATCCTCTGGATTCCGCGAGTGGAGGCCCACGACACTCTGGACAATGAATTGGCATTGCAGTCGAACAGTGTGCTGAGTGTTCCGGAAAAGCTTTATCAGGCGGCACTTCCCCGAGTGCTAGAGGCGGTGCGGCCAGGCGATGTCACCAGCCTCCGCTGGGTCCCTGATACCCGGGAGTCAACGGCTCTCGCCAGCAGGGAAGTTGAGATGCAGCCCACTCATGTGGCTCTCAACCCGTCCGACATCCAAGCATTCACTCTAAAGGGCCAGACGCCAACTCTCGGCCGCATCGTGGTAGGAGTGGTCACTCGGATTGGACCGCATGTTTCTGGATTGCTGCCAGGCGACCGCGTGCTCACTCTGCATCCTGCACCCTTCCGAACCCATATCTATGCGGACCAGGGCTCACTTCTGAAAGTGCCCTGTACCTTGTCATTAGAGGAGGCTGTATCCCTTCCTCTAGTTTTGGCCCATGCGTGGCATGTGCTGATCGACATCGCCCAGTTTCGGGCCGGACAATCTATCTGGGTAGATGCCGCGATGGGAAGTTTCGGCCAGGCTCTCATCCAGCTGGTACAACTTATAGGAGGTGTTCTGTTTGTCTCTATACACTCCCCCGAGGATCAGACGTGGGTCTCCAAGACTTACAACATTCCTGCGAACCGGATCTTTTATGGCAACCCGGCATCATGGCCCTCTCGAATTCGGGCTGTCACCGGCGCCAAAGGACTAGACGTGATTGTCAACTCAAGTGTTGGCGCCATCGTCAATAGCCTCTCTGCTAGTGTAGCAGATGGAGGTCATTTTGTTGATGTCAGCCGGCAGGTGCACCCGTCAATGCTGGCGTCAAGTATATTCCAGCGCAACATCTGCCTGTCTTTTCTTGATTTAGACAGTCTGTCGGACCGGACAGTACAGACTCTGGTAGAAAGAAACCTGCCTCTGATTGAAACTGGCTGCATCAGACACATCCACCCAATCATGACGTATCCTGTGTCTGAGCTGACCACGGCCATTGCGGAGGTGCAGAATGGACATAGCTCGGGGGGCGTTGTGGTGGAATTTAATCGGGATGCCGAGGTGCCTGTATTACCGCCACCTCCACCAGCCCTTGCCTTGAACCCGACGGGCACATACATTCTCTCTGGAGGACTGGGTGCCCTCGGTCTGACTGTGGCAGAAAATATGTGTGTCCATGGTGCCCGCCATCTGGTGTTCCTGTCACGCTCAGGGGCATCTACCATCCGTCAGCAGCAGGCATTGCAAAGCCTCCAGGATCGCGGATGTGCCGTCGAAATCATCCGGTGTGATGTGACGGACGCATCTCAAGTGGCGGGAGTGGCTCAACTTATTGAGGAGAAGCAATGGCAGGTGAAAGGGATCCTACAGCTGGCCATGGTGCTAAGGGTAACCGCAATGTCAAATGACCGTCTCACAGTGCGATAGTTGGCTAACAATCAAGAATAGGATAGCATTTTCGACAACATGACATACGAGAAGTGGCGCACAGCTGTGGACCCGAAGGTCAAAGGGACGTGGAATCTCCACACCCTACTACCCAAGGAGCTAGACTTCTTCATCATCCTGTCGTCCATATCTGGAATCATTGGCAATAGCGGCCAGGCAAACTACTGCGCTGGCAATACGTACGAAGATGCGGTTGCCCATTACCGCCACAGCCGGGGCCTAGCAGGTACCACGCTGAATGTTGGTCTGGTCACCGACGCGAGCCATTTCAACGAGTCCTTGACTGTCGAGGACTTCCTGCGCAAGTACAGCCACTTGGCTTCTGCACAGCTGACCGATCGAGAGCTTCAGAATACGCTGATCGCCGTGATGCGCGGACTGCTCACAGACGGTCAGCCGGTGCCCAGCCAGCTGCTGGTAGGCATCTCAGACAACGTGCGGCGAGAAGGTGAGGGCCTCAATCTCTGGCCCCGGGACCGAAAGTTCGACCATCGAATCAGTCAGACCGATCAATGCGGTGCCACAAAGGAAGAATACAGCAACAGCCAAAAACTACAAAGAGCGGAGACTGCCAGCGAGGCAGTATCGGTGGTGGAAGAGGCGCTTCGGCTGAATGTTGCCAACGCGCTGGCTGCATCCCCGAGCGATATTGACACCGACAAACCATTCTACTCATTTGGCAGTAAGTGACCTTAGTAACTAGAAGTCATTATTTTGTGATCCTAACCATGTCGGCAGTTGACTCCCTGAAAGCGATTGAAGTTCGCAACTGGATCTTCAACGAGCTCCAGGCGGATGTTTCAGTTTTTGAAGTTTTAAGCCCGGTTCCTCTCAGTCGACTTGCGATGAAGATTGTGGCCAAGAGTTCCCTTGTCCTTCCAGAAGTAGCAAAGCAGGCTGCCGCAGAATCTGATGAGTAGAACTTCTAGAATAAAGGGAAAGGATAAATAAATAGCAATATCGTGTCATACCTTCTTTTGCGTGGAGTTTTACACATTAAGTATATATCATCGCGGTCATTCTGGCAGAACGATTGTTTCAAGCCCAGATCTTTGGCCTTAGTTGTGGTTAGACGTCAGAAGCTCGCGCGGAACAGTTCCAAAAAGTACTGTACAATCAGAATTTATCCTCCTCCACCTCCCTCTCCCTCCACGATTCATCATCCCACTCATCACCACAATCCGGCATGTAAGGCTCCGACAACCACGCCGTCATCCACACATGCATCGCAAACCCCATATGGTCCGTAGTCTTCAAATCATCGAATCCCCTTGCCATGATATCCTCCCTCCCTCCAACCCTACGCACATACACCTCCGAAACCATATCATCCTCAGCCCGCGGCCGCTCGATGCGGTCAAACTCGACGAAAATTACACCCTTCTCGTCCCACTCTTCCTCGGGGGCATCGATGATGATCAATCCGCGGCGATAGTCGCGATGGCGTCTGAATGGGAAAATGGGAAACGCTGCATTCTGGCTATTCCTGGGATTCTCGCGATCGGCGATCTCAGCTTTGAAATGGTCCACGCAGCGTGATACTCTTTCCTCTTGAGACAAATTGGCGGGAAGGGGGAAGCCGAATACCTCGAGACGATTCCTGTATTCTGGGCTGCCTGCGCGTCGCGAGTCGGTTCCCTCGTCCAAGGAGTGGTCGAGCCTTTCGGTATGTTGGGGTTTGTCTCGTAAATTGCAAAGGAGCGGTTGGGCATATCGTTGGCAACGTCTGCTTCGATGGGCATGTACTTGATCGAGATGGGCGTTTTGCCGTTGTGGCCGGTGGTATGGACAAGTCGGGCATGCACACGGGCGATCCGGGCCATAGTACCTAGTTCTTTCTGAATTGTCTCTGTGAGGTTTTGTAGATAAATTTGTGTTTAGAAGGTTCTATGACCATGTGGTATACGTTGATGCAGGAGCGATGTCTCCTAAGTTAGGTATCCAGATACACGGACGTGATTGGCCGGTAGGTGCGAGTTTGTCAAATACTTCTTTTGGTCCAGCTCTAACAAACATCGCTGACCGTCGCAGAATCGGGTCCTACATAACATTACATTACTTAGGGGATAAATAGATTTGGCTATTTCATAATAATCTACTTTCTATTCAGATACTCTACTAAAAAGGGTCGATTCTTTTTGGTTATGTGAACGTGTGTTGCTGCAAGCTTAGGCCACGAAAGCTAGGGAGCATGCATTACCTCTTAATTCTTATTAATTCCAACTGTGAAGCTATTCAGACAGATCAGGAGAGCTTCTGCATCGGTAAATTAACGCGTAAAAAGTGACACCCGTTATTACAGGACTGGACTATTGAGTCTGAACCAGTTCTCTGCATTAGAGTCAAGACATGGAAGAAAGGGTGAAACTGAGAGAATGTTGAAGATAAATAACTTCAAAGGCTTCGCGATAACCTGCACGTACGACACATTCAAAATAAACATCCACTACATAACAAACAGTGACGGGCATAAATAGGCACCAAATAGATGGGTGGAAGTTAAATGGAGTGTCCTTTCTTGTTGCCGGGATACAGTCGCGAGTACTTGACTTTCTTCCCGGGTTTACCGGTTCAGCTAAGCCATAGCTTAGATCAAGGCAAACGCTAGGATGGCTACTCCAGCCACTATAGCAACATGCAAATTGTCCATGACAGCGTGACTCGCGGCGCCAGTAAAGACAGGGACGGAGCCACTGCTCTGGCTGGCAGTAGGTGCAACAGGGACGTGAGGTCCTCCTGAGGAGGGCAAGACAGAAAAGGTGGTGGGCCAAAGACCACCGGTTCCAGAGGGAAGGGCAACACCTGATGATGGGGGCACAGGAATAACAACGACCGTGGAGACTATCATATTGGTAGAAGTTGCAGATTTGGTGACGCCCTCGCTGGGCAGGTCAGCAGACACAGGAGGTGCGGACGCTTTGGTTGAAACGGAATCAGCTGTGGTAGTCGTGCTACAAGGTACAGTGAGGGTAACAGTAGTCGGTGTTGGGGCGCAATGGTAACAAACAGTGACAGTTGTAGTCCAGCCCTCCGGGGGTGGTGATGGTGCGGGTACTTGTGTCACAGGGCCAGTAGGCGGAGCAGTCGGGGTCGCTATCGCGGATACCGTTCCCGGACAGTATGTTGTCGTGTACGCTGTAGTGATTGTGGTGAAGCCTGTAGGGCAGATGTCGACGTACGAAGTGACAACGACAGTAGTGACAGTGGCAAGCTCCGAGTTGGGACTTGACGGTTTGGGACCGGCTGTCGTGATGGAAGCGCTAGAAGTGATCGGGAAGGAAGTCACACGTGTGCTTGAGCCAGAATAGCTGATGGTAGCAGTTGAGTCACTATGAATCTTGCTCGTGGTGATTTTGCGCGTGACGCTTGCTGAAGGAGTGACCGCCATTGGTTTGGACTTGGAGCTAGACGACGAACTAGAGGTTGGGATGCTCGAGGAGGAGGGTGCAGTGGTCAATACGACGCTCGAACTGAGGAAAGACGAGATATGCAATGGGGCTCGGGTAGCCGAGCTAGATCTTGTACTGAACGAGGTCTTCCTGCTGACGCTTGGGGTAGCCACGATACTGGATCTCGAACTCGAAGACACCGGTGTCGTCGAGTGCTCCGGAGTGCGCGTAGGCGTTGTCGCAGTCGAATGCTTCAACGTACTCGAAGACGATGTGGTCGAGTTCTTTGACATACTTCTAGTACTCGAATTCGTTGGCGTACGTGTAGGCACTGTGTTAGTCGTGAGCTTTTGTGTGCTCGAAGGCGTTGTAGTATTCCCATGCTTCAGTGTGCTTGAAGGTGTTGATGTAGTCGAATGCTTCGGCATGCGTGTGGACGATGTGGTAGTCGAGTGCTTTCGCGTTCTCGAAGAAGTTGTCGCAGTCAAATGCTTTGGAGTGCTCACGATGATCGTGGTGCTCGAAGATACCGAGATACTTGAAGTCATGGGAATACTCGAAGACGCTGGCGTGCTCGAAGGTGTCCGCGCACTCGAGTGAGTTGTGGTCACAGCAGGAGGAGCGCAGTCATACAATATCCTCTTCATGTTGTCCGCGTAGCTGCCTCCGGCAATCCGATTCAAGTCGGATGCCGTTGCCTCCCAAAGCATGACGCCTCCGAAGGTTTCCGGATAAAGACCCATGTATTTGGTGATCAATGGCCTAACTTCAGCTGGAGTGAGGTAGAAACCAGGGTTGGCAGCGTGAGGAGACGCCGGCAGACCAACAAAGAGCTTGGCGGAGGGATTGCCTCCTTTCTTGATTACTTCCACCCATTGGTCGAAGTTGAAGCCAGGATTGCCGGTACCATCGACGAAGTTCCGAGCGGAGCAGCCGACCGTGTTGTAGAACTGAACCCAAATAAAATCGAAGGCCGCATTTTGAATTGCATCACTCAGCTGTGGGTCCGGAATCGAGCATTGGGGAGCACCGGAGATATAGAACTTCCTCTCGGGGTAATGCGCAAAGTGCCAGCGAAAACGGTTGATCATCGTAGCATAACCTGGAATGGTTAGAGCTATTGCTTGTCTCAGAAGGGAATACAGAAAAGGGTTGTCTACACACCGAAACCGCCGTTGTGCTCAATATCGAAGTCAAAGCCATCTACAACAACGTCACCAAATGGACGAGGCCCATTAACCCCAATCCAGTCGTCTATCTTTGGACCAAACGCGCCCCACAGAAAGTCGGCGAATGCGAGGGCAGATTCCTCGCTCTTGATCTCTTGATCCATCGGATAGGCACCTCCGAGTGAGAGCATAACAATCTTGCCGGCAGCCTGACATTTTGGAATGTCCTCTTCAAGTTGATGACAGCCAGACAACAGTCCCGATGTAAGGCCGCCAATAGTAAAGGTCAGACCATCACACTGGTTTCCGAAATTGCTACCAGGCCAGCCAGTCAGACTCTGATCGGGAAATATATTGACGAATCCGATATTAATGATGTCTAGCGATGTCTCCTCGCAAAAATGGCTCAGCCGTTTTTGGTTTGCCCCTTGGCCCTGGTGAGAACATCAGCGTCTATGATTAGGCAAAAGCAACTCTTGAACTGCATCGTACATAATAGACCGCGACGTTAGTCTTCGATTGAACATCTAGAGCCGCTGTGAGGGATGAGAAGATTGGCACTGCAGCAACCGCAGTAAGAAATTTGGCAGGCAGCATTGTAAAAACGAATGATGATTAGTTGAGAACTGTAAGATATGTGATCAAAAAGAATGATATCTGGCTGAGCCAGAGTAGAGAACGTAGTCGCTTCAAAGAAGGGACGCAGACAAAAGCCTGCTTTGGCAGACCACCGTCGGTAGAGATGGCAGTGACAGGTGTAAGAGACTGTAGTTAAGAACGAGGGATAAACAGGATATAAAATGACTGAAATAAAGAGGGGCCAACCGCGGCGCCACTGCTGGTGCCTGGGGTCAGAAAAGGGGAGGATGCCCGTATACCGATCGTGACAAACGGTGACTATCTATGAATAGCGTCTGGGGGCCAGGATATGGATCCAATCTCACGGGGTCACCAGGTATCTCAAGCCATAGCGGCAAATTCCTTGGTGCAGCGCATCTGACATTATTTCGCGCGCACCGGCACATTCACATGGCCTAGACGGAAGGAGAAACAGTGATACTTGTTGACATATAGCCTTTCAAGTTCAGCCTTCCCCGTCAACAGAGCAAATACTCAACAACCTGGTAGTAAATCATCCGCACAGAACCTCCGTTGCAGAACCGTATATCCGGACATGAAAAAAAAAAAGCTAGAAGCAAAAAAGACATGAGGTTGCATTAAGAGACGGGGCATTGGACACGTCCAGCCCAGCCACGGCGACCGTAGTACGAGAACTAAGATGACAAAGGTCCGGGACGCCTCTAGAGTAAGCAACTAGAATAGGAACAGGAAATTAAAAGAAGTAAGCTTGACGAAATCCATGGAACGAGAACGTTTAGCCACAAATAATGTTAGATGAATACCTAACATCTGAGAAAGCCACCATTAGGCGGGCGCAGAATGAGAGAGGGGTGTCAGCATAAGATGGAGCTGCATAAATGTCTCTCTGTTGGCTCGAGTGATGTGGATGATACTAATGCAGACTGAGGCGGAGATGGAGAAAGAGTCAAGAGTCTGGAGCGACGAAGGCTTGATGGAGTCGAGCCAATGTCAGGCTGCAGCCGCCAACTTTGCCCGAGGTTGGGTCCAAGCCCGCCGCGCCCCGGGCCAAAGCGCCCGCCTGCCGGATCGGGTTAGGGGTAGGGCTAGGGCTTCAGCCTCGTCCAGAGAACGAACGCCTAGCCAACGCCCGTCATCTCGCTCCCTCGTCGATGAGGGGCTCAGGCCGCTCAGGGGCCACTTCGATATGGTCTCGGACCTTCGATCCATTCATTATGTTATTGATGTCATCATGTCGAGCCTGACGGAGCCCTATCTGGCAGCCTGTTCGGATCGTGGTCCGGATCTTCATCCTCATCTCACCTTTTACCCATCAGTCTGACGCTACTACCTCCCGTTTTTCTTTGGCCTCCAGTTATATTTTTACCGTACTTCAAAATGTGCAATCATAACCTTCCGCGAATCAAGCGCTTGTCTTCTGAAAGAAAAGAAAAACCTGGTGCTCAACGCGCCAGCCTCTGCTTCTGAGGCAATTCGCACACTGCTTAGGCCTCGGTGCTGCTACTACTCCGTATTACTACTGTGACTACCTCGATACCCGGAAAGGAACCGCCAATGCTTACTGGTCATGCCAAGCATCGGTCGCAAACTGGTGCAAGCCGCTGCAACATCCACACGCTTTTTACTCTGAATATGATACGCCGTTAAGCGAACACATGTGTCTAGATCAAGGTTTGTGCAGGATGTACGGACGCTGAATCTCTTATTATTACCAGTCTCTGGAGACTGGCAAGGATAAGTCCTCCGATCGCGGATAATTTGCGGAAGTGACAGAAGCTAATGTCCAGACTTGACGGGTTTCACAATAGCGGTACCTAATGGAGACACCATGTACCTGCATGGTGCTTGAATACTACAAACAAAATAATAAATATCAAACGGTCCAGGTATCTTCCTTGACCACGTCAAGTCACCAACACCCGTGCAGCCTGCAGGCCTCGCTTAGAGAATAAGGTTCAACTGTAACTTTCCTGAACAAACTTCCGGTTGTTGATGCCTTGATTCCTCGGCGTACTCCGTATGCTACCTCTTATGATTTTCTTGGCATTTATACAAGCACTAAGGTTATCGGGCCAAGACGGTGAACTGTACGGAATACTCCGTGCGCCGGCACTAAAAGCATGTCGGAGCAAATGTCAGGGGAACTTCCGATGCCAAGGGTCACTATCAGGTCATCACGCTCCTCAAGACAATTGACTGATCCGATCTGGTGCCGCTATGGACACGGTGTATGGAGCACTCAGTGCAAAGTGAAAGAGCTTCCCTTGAAGGCTATGGTTGCACTGATGCTCCATCGGCAATTCAGACAGTAGTTGGCCCATTATTGCTCAGCTCTATCAGGAGGGATATAAGCACCAACACCTACCACATATTTAATTGACCATTTTCCCAGGTCTTTCTGTCAAATGGAGTTGTGGTCTTTAATCCCTCTTCTCTCCCTGCAAATTTCGAAATATGAGGCGCTCCAGGTTGGAATGGAGTGCTTCAATAACGATGCAAGGCAAGTGTGACCCCCTAGCCAGATTACGAGGTTGATTAAGTGTATCGTTCCAAAAAGACTGTTCGCCCCTGCGGACGTGCACCACCTTTTTGAGTGGCAGGATTAGGATCACACAAAAGTCGAAGTAGGAGCTCCAGTCTGCCTTTGGCAAACATCCAGCGCTATTCCTCATTTGGTTGCTCAACCACGTGCGAACCTCTCAACCACCGCGACTGCGAACATCATCCCTTGTTGCATGAAACACTAAACACGCTGTCAGCATTTCAGCTTTGTTGTCGTTTTGTACGACTCAAACTCTTTGTCTTGTCTGTGGGCAACTACATATTCTCCCTTTCCAGTGTTCTTTTCATCTACTATAAAATGGGATCCCTTGAATCTGTCTCAGAAAGATATCTGCATGGATTCACATCAGCATCACCACGCGGCGGTTGTTTCTTATGCATGTCTCAGAGCCTATACGAATTATCTCGAGGGAGATAATTGAATGATCTTTAAATCTCCGAACCCTTAGCCCGTTGAGGTTAAGCCCGCTGATCTCAGTGTCCAGCCTTGGGAACAAACTTGCAGTCCCCCTTTCAATTGACAGCTGCTGTCATAATCCACTTCCCGCCACCCTACATATAGCATTCCTGCTACCCCCGCATTCCAGAAGATGACCCGTGTGGCCGTGCCCCTGGATGTCAATCCCTTCTATGCACGCTCTTTTTTCCCTTCATGCCCGCCACGCGTGGGGGTGCATTCCTTACCCCCTCTCTTTACCTAAGCTTCGCGTCGACGCGTCCAGTGTCAATTAGGTTGCTCTTTTAGTGCTCGAAGCTCCCACATTGCCAAATGTCTCCTTCCTGCTCTTTTTCAAACTCCTAGAATATGGTGTCGACGCCCCTTCCGGCTCTTTTACTCTATCACGTTCGTTGATTGATATTCTAGTTGATACCCCTTTCTCGTACCGCTTGAGCCCCTTCGGATAACACTCGTTTCGCTTTTTAATGCGTTTCGACAGCATCATTCTCTTGAGGCTGGAAATAACGAATCTGAATCTCTTGCGTTTTCAACACCATGGCCAACGGGATTTGGTCTCCCCCCAAAGGCCGGAGGGGGTGGACTCTCATTGTCTTATTAATATCTCAGTATCTTATACTACTACAGTCAATAGCCGAATGTGTGCTTGTGATTCTACTTTACGCCATGAAACGCGTTGATTCGACAATGGCGCCCAGCTTGGTATTAAGCCTTATTGCAGTACGTGCAGTCTTCTAAAACATGTCTTGTCTGAAGCTGACCCATATCCGTGATAGTCCTTCTTTTCTATTCCATTCGTTTTTTTGCACACTCTTCTAGCGTGGCAGTTCAAGAAAAGTCCGGCCTTTAATGTCCCAAGGACGAGAATACACATGGCGTGTTCCTACCTTCCGCGCTTTATGATAATGTTGTGGCTGGCAGCAACGGCAGCAGGTTTAATAGTGGTTTCAAAGCAGCCTGCATGCATTGCAGGCCATTCAAGGATCTTCTGGAAAGCCGGTGTCGGCTGTGCACTCCACAGGGCTTCTGTCATCGTTGCTGTCTTCTCCTTGTAAGCCGCTTGGAATTTGACCTGAGATACCAAATCCGTCTACTAACGCACCTCCTTTCAGCGCCACTGTCAGCGCACTCTTCTGCGCGGTCGAGCTTTGTCATCGTCCATACGATGCGTCGTTGATGGGCTTGTATACGCCGCAGCGACCACCACGAGAGAGGAGCACGTTTTCGAGCTCCAGCTGGGAAAGTGAGACGCTCAAAAATGAAATATTCTATCTTTGTCGACACCCCAACGCCGGTCCAGGTAACGGTGAATTGTATTGGTCACCCAACGTCAGTTCAATATTTGAGCAACCAGTTCGTCCTCCCAGCATTCGTTGTCCGGCACCAGCCCGAACACGGCCGCAGTTACGGATTAGCACACATACCGCCTCTATCAAACCAGAAATCCATCAATCAAGCACAGCTCCCACTCCAATTGACAATGCCCCCAAGAGTGTCACTGGGAGTGTTGTGAGCGATGCTTCACCTATTTCTCGAAATCCAACGCCATGGGCCTCGCAAAATCCAAGCAAACCTGATGTCACCATCCCTGCCATTCCTGAGCTTCCTGGCGTCCCCTCGCCTCCTGCAAAATCCAAGCATACGCGACAGAAGTCTTCCGTCTCGTCGCGGAGAAGGTTCCTACCCAAGGCATGGCTGAAGTCTGATCCTCTGTCTGCCGATCCGCAAATCCGCGCTCTTTCATCGCCTGACCTTGGCGCAGAGATGCAGCCGCAGACGGAGGAAGGAAGCAACGCAAATAACAACATCACCGACACATCGTCAAGCATTATGTCTACACCACCAGAGCTTGTTCGGCAGACATCCTGCCCATCGCCCATGCAAGCGGCCACTGTGCCTCCTAAACCCGAATCCAACCCACCAACGACGCCTACACCACGTGCAATGAGCACAGCTCCCGGGAGCCCACCTGCAGTCCTTCCTCCCGAACCCCTCACAGTCCGCAAGTCCCGTTCCTCCTATATTGCTCCTCCCCCTCGCTCAATCCATCACCCTCATAATCCAAACTACGTTCCTCCTCCACCAAACCACCCTAGCCATGGTCCACCACCTCATGGACGTGGTCACGGCCACGGCCGTCCGCTACCATCATCAGAGACCGACGGGATAAGACGTCATAACACCAGGCGCCATAGCAGCACCCCCTACCGCCAATTCGACCGGTCCCAAATCCTCCGCCACACCCAGAGCCACCGTTACCACCGCCACCAAGACCCCCGACGATTTCACGGTCAGCGGAACCGCTTCGACCCTTCGCGCGCCCTGCCCCCGATCCCGCACAGTGATGACGTCGAGATAGTCTACCCGAGCACGCGTCGATCGCGTAGCAGCACCTACGGCGGATTTGGAGTAACTACGGACGGTCTGGGCATGATGAGGGCAGGGACGCGGTCGTCGGTGAACCTGTCATCCGGTGTGGTCTTTACGGGGAAAGAGAACCAAATAGATCCTAATACGTATCGAGGGGCACAGAGGACGAGTATACACGGTCTTCTGGCTTAGATGGGCAGCATGAGATGAGACGAGACGAGATGAGATGAGATGAAAGAGGATAATTATCTTTTTTGCATTTATCTCAACAGTTATGTACTGTATGTATGGTAGTTATTTAGCGTCATGATCCTAGTTTTAGGAAGATAGTTATAATGATACCACATATGGATTATTTTGATATACGGACTTTCCCAGCTACTACACAGGTTATCTTACACTAAAACAAAAACCATCGCCTGTATGTCCCCACTTCGTGGTTAACTCTCGCGCCTTTGCTCCCCTGCTAAAACATGCTTGCTCCCATCTGCTATCCTATTTCCATCGAGATCCTCCTGCTCCTACTGCTATCTCATCCCCTGTACTACTATCAACGCTTCCTTGGTACTCCACTACATCGATATCCTCAACTTTAGTTGAAACTCCACCCAAATACTTATATTTTACACGCCCTTACACTCAATATAGCTTCCTTGATGCCTTAAAAAAGGGATCCTAATATGCAGGCCTGCTAGAATAACACGAATAGGAACAACAATAGGGAATCAATTATGATGATGATGAATTACATCGACATAGATCTAATCAATCAATGTATTAAGCACAAGTCAATCAATGACCGGGACAGAAATCAACAAACACTACGCTCTTCAACTAGTCAGTTCTTATAGCCTCTATTTGTTGTTCGTTTGTTAAGACCAACGTGGTTTGCGATATGGCTTGAAATTTATTTCCTCAGTAGTAACACTCATGTGGTGTCTAAGGCAATCTAATAGAGTCTTCGTGTTGGGTGTTGATCTGTAAGAAAGAAAGCAAGAAAGAAAGAAAGCAAGAAAGAAAGAAAGCAAGAAAGAAAGAAAGCAAGAAAGAAAGAAAGCAAGAAAGAAAGAAAGAGAAAGAAAACTCTCAACAGAATTGCGCATCTCAAGGAGATATAAGAGGCCCCCTGTTAAGTGAAACGAAGCCTGCTACATCTATCATCTGGAGGAACTAGGAGCGATAACGCCGTTTTGCACTCCGTCTGCGAAGCGTCCGCTTTCTTATTCCTTGAGTAGAGTTCCAATTGGTCCGTGGTGACGTTTTTTCCTCAGAGCTTACTGCAGTTTCAGCAGATGATAGACGTTGAGGAGTAGAAGGCTCTTCCACCTTGGTGTCGACACTCGAGAGCCGTCTGGTGTTCTCTACATCCGAGCTCCTTCTGTTCTTGTGCCAGCGACGGGCAAACTTAGCTGCCACGTCAATGTAAGAGTACTTACCCAGGAAGGAGACCCGCCGAGCCTTGATGCGTTTGTCGAGCAGCAGTCGGTTAATTTCATCTGCTAACTTTTTGAAATCCTGTGTACTTATTTTATCACCAAAGTGGAAGCGCAAATTGACATATTCCCCTCTGAGATCGTCCCGAGGCTCGACGGCATCAGGATTGTTAGTCTCTCGCATCGGTGCAATGACAATATTGTCGGGACTGCAATGGAGACGATCTGCCATCACGGGGATTTGAGACGAAGGAAAATGCGGGGCTAGTGTGATTTGATGCTGCAATTCATTCAAGGGGAAGTATTCCTTCTCATGCAGTTCTTTGAGAGCCCAGATCAAAGCGGAAGTGAACGAATCGAGTCCGGGAGGTCTCGTGGTCCCTTCTGCGGTACAGGCACCTAGGATTTGGAAACGAGATCTGCTTCGAGTCCGGCCGAGGACTCCCGCTTGGCAGCAGTCAAAAATAGCTAACACGTCGGCTTCAGCCATTGCGATCTGCTTCTCAACGTTCTCCCAGACTATAGTGTGTCGATCAAACTGCTTCCTCTGCATCTTCTGGGATGTATTGCTGTCCCAAGGAGTCAGATATCGTAGCACAAGTCCGGTGTCGCTTTCCTATTTGGTTTCCTGACTAGAATATTTCCAACTCACCCGTTGAGCTTGAGAGTACCGTCCTTACTCATATCTGAATACCCATGACCAGCATAATAGATGATGATGAGAGTATGCGGGTCGTCATGCTCGTAAAGCAATTCTGCGAGGTAAAGGTTCATTTGCATCTGCGCTCTTCTCCTATGATCGAGGCGTTTCGTTGTCGTTTCGAAGCAGTAGAGGTCCCTGAAAACGGTGGCCAGCTCATTCACCTGTTACCATGTTGTCAGCTTGGACGTTCCTCAGAGCAACGAGGAGGATACGACCTCCTGTTCTGTCTTTAAATCATCAACTTCGTCATCCCATGACAGGAGGAGAGCAACAGTTCGGCGATAGCGGACATATGGCGTTGTGACTTTCATGCGCTCGTCCCAGAGCATTTGAAGTAGAGTTTGTTCTGATTGAAGGGTCGGCGAAGAAAACTGAGATCCTCCATCCACGTCACTAGGAGATACGTCGCGAGACGCCATCTCGCAAGGTACTGAGAGGTTCATCCTCTCAGCTATAGTTGATCAGAGGTTTCCATTCTGTGAGGGGAGTTGTAAACATATAGCCTCCTTATAAGAAGGTTTGTCGCTCTCAACCTCAGCCACCCAGGGTAATGGACGATGGGCGCGCCATTTTACCCCCGGGCCCTGCAACTTACCTCCGGAAGCCGGTGAAGGGGGTGAGGGGGGCTGCGCCACACCGAGTCCGTCCGTCACGTAGGATGTATAGGTAACCACAATAAATGAGTCAAGCTTGCAAATTCCTCACATGTCTGTATCTCTCAAGGGTGACAGATTCAACAGAGATATGTTTATATGGTATCAAAAGGTCGGGTTTCGAGGTGTCTGCAACGAGACAAGCTCCCTCCAAACAAGGCTTCTCCTAATTAGGACGTAACTGCGTACATGGCGTGCAAAGCATGAGACGACGAGATGCATCGGTCGATTTGCGAGTTGGCGGTGGTGGAGGCGGGGTAGGATACGGATGGAAGAATTCTGCGGCGGCTGCGGCGCTCATGCATCCGCAATCACACCCTAACTGCTGCACAACACGTCCCATGCTGTCCGAAAGCTGCGAACCGGGCGCTAGAGTGTCACGGGTGCCCGTTCAGCTCTCCTGATAAATGTGCCTTGCCGTTCTCTCTCGTATTCCATTCGTGCTATAGTCGAAGCAGGCATGAGGTGCGGATAACACATGCAATGCCTTGGACTCTCCACCGACGGTAGACGCCCTTCCAGCTGCAAAGCACATTCGCTTAAGACTGCTGTCCAACCATGAGCTAAGCGTCTTGACCATGGGATAAAATTCCATTTTGAGCCTCATCGATGGCGCGAGCATATTTAGGGCGCAGCAGCTGAAACCGCAAGGCTTTCTCTCAAGGCAGAGTCCCTGTGGATCGAATGATTAAACTTCCCTAGCCTCGCAAAAATGGCCACTGATCAACCCTTAGAGGTCCATGAGAATGTTCAGGTAGGCAGCACACCAACATATAGAAAGAGGGAGCTGACTCACTGTAGAACGAACGGCATGATGGCCCTGATGGACGAGCTTACGTACCCAGAAAGCCCAGGCGACCCTCAGTACGTTTGCCAATACCATCGCATGTACCATGAAGAATGAGGCTGACGTTTCTGTCAAGGAGCCAGCCAAGTATCAAATCGGGGATATGTTATGGCTGAGAACGGCTGTCTGCAATATGCCTGTAACTGTCGCCAACAGGTACCTCGACTCCAGTGGAGAATGGAAGTATCAAGTTGAAGATAGCAACGGTGAACTGTACAGCAACGGTGAATATCTCACAGAAGGTTTACTGAAACGCTAAAAGCTGTATTGTACAATTAGTCATAAGGGCAGCCATACTGGTCTGCCGAAACCAATCGATTTAAAAAACATGCGTCAGGGTGTAGAGGTAGGGCGTGGCGCTGCTGAAGATGTAAAAACTTGCTGCGCCTTCTCTTCACGTATATATATATATGAGAAGACTCCGATGACCAGAATAAGGTTCTCAAAACTCACAAAATAATTTTGGACCAAGCTTGACTATCGGTCTCACAGATATCTTATCTGAACGATGCGTCAACATACAGACGTGGAAGCAGGCAACGTCCCAGCCTTGCCGACAAGTAACTTTGATGTGAACACGCATGCAACCTCACCATCCTTTTGCCTCAGAAACTGGAGGCTTCTGTCACCCTTGTAAGCAAGCAGCTGATTGGCTCTCAAACCATGCTAACACCTGCCGCTCTGAGCTGCAACATAGACAGGCACAACTTTCATCGCTTGGTAAGAGTTTGTCTTGGCGAAATTCGGAAGAAAGCCTCTATGATGATGCCGATGATCAAATAATTGTCCGAGACTGTAAGTATCAGCGGTGACACTCATAGCACCAAGTTATATGCTGAACTGCCGGCAGTACAATCATCCCCTCGAGGCTACCCCAATCTCGCAGCCTTCCTAGACAGCGATGAAAACTTCGCCGTCTACCGTCGTTTTGGCTATCTCCAATCCCGACTTCTTCTTGAGAAGCAGGATGAGCTTCGCATTTTGGAAGAAGAGCTCGACCACATGGATCAAATCTCGCGTGAAAGCCAGCTCGTCACCCGAGACCTCGCAGAGATGGACGCTGAACCTCGCAGAGAGCTCTTCGCCAGAATTGAGAAAAAGTTCCATGAATACGGTAAGCAACCCAAGCAACCTCCTGACAGGCTCTGCTTTACGTTGAATGTGGCGCTGATTGGTCTACAAGCAAATTTACTGACTACCGCACAACAACTAACGTCGATGAACCGACCATCCAGATCTGACTACCAAAGCGTAGTGAATTATATGGCCAATAACAAGCCGCTCATCAGGGCCGAACGGTCCTTTATCAGACACAGAGAGGATCTTGTAACACTGAGACCAGGTAGGGAACACGCTTGGCTGGACAGCGCCATCGAACACGCGTTGAGGATCTTCCACTGCAGATTTATCGAGGTGATCCTTTCCCTTCTCAGCTTCTCGGCTAAAGAAAAAGAAAAATATCACCTTACTAACAAACGATTTAGTATCTATTCTGCTCCAAAGTAAGATTCGAGAAAAATCACCAGTCATTCATGAGGACGATGATCCTGATGCGTGCATCGCACCCCAGGAAACACAGATGAAAACCGGCGGAGATAAAAAGAATATCAACGATGAATCCGACGTCATAGCAGTCTACTACACCCGATCACGGATCAACGCTGTTGCCAATTGTATCGTCGTGTCAATGGTCGTCCTCCTCCTTGTCGTTCCAGTTTACGTACTGTTCCATCTGCTGGAGGGGACTAACTCCGACAAAGCGTACGCCATCTCCGTTGGCGTCCTGCTCGTCTTCATCCTTGCCTTCTCTGCAGTCCTGCATCTCTTCACAAGAGCCCGACGCCACGAGATACTGGGCGCTGCAGCGGCGTAAGTAAGGCCCCATCTGGTAGAAGTCTTGTGGAGACTAATAAAATAAAAGTGTTAACAACACTGACATCAAAACAGTTACTGTGCCGTCCTCGTTGTCTTTCTGGGCAACTTTGGTAACTTTGGCTCTCAGATATCGAGCCAAAATACTTAGGTTAACTTCAAGGTGTTTGACCCTTCACTACAGGATTATCGAAGTACGACGGGCTTGTTGATTCAGCCCAGGTCGTACATACATATCTTCAAGGCGTTACAGCTATGGGAAACTCTACGATTTGATGTCTATTAAGACCTTTTGTCTTTCTTTTTTCCTCTCCTTTTCGTGTCCCTCTAAGTGAGGAACTTCTGCTGGGAACATACGCAACATACGCATATGGATTTACCTTCTGCTTTTGGTCTTCCCCCCTTTTTGGCTTTTGTCTTCTAGCTTTTGTTTGTCTGGGGGGGGTTCTGCATTTATACAACACTCCCTACTATAGGGAGAGCATGCTATGACCTACAAGTGTATTTAGTTCGTTCAAGCGGCTCTTTTAAAAAACAAAGCTAATAGCTAGCCCTGTTGACTCAAAGCAGAAAAAGCAACACCTCCGAAGTTAAGGCAGCTCGTCATGATTCCGCAGTTTCAAACCCAGGACAAGAACTATATCTGAGTACGATATTGGCCAAAATAGGGCAACCTTAGCTCTCTACCTACTTCCTTCTACTTACGCCCTCAATTATCAGTCACATCACAGATGATCAATGCGGTGGTACGCCGCACTTTCGCTTACAATTATATATAGTTAGCTAGCTAGGTGTCACTTTTCAGCTTTCATGGCAAAAGTTACAATCGATTGAGCGCTTCTTTGTGAACTTCAAAAGAAATATCCCATTGACCTACACACATTCTATGCAGAGGATTTCGCTCAATCTCAAGCAGCAGAGAAACCATTGTATGTACAGTACACACACCATGCGAATACAAATTGAGCCCCAAACCAGACCATAACCGAACCGAACACCAACCATGGATGCAGAACAACCCTCCAGGCAGAAATCCCAAAAAAGAAAGCCTAGAATTAACACAAAAGGAGAAAGAAAGGTAGGTAGTTAAGGTAGGTGTAAACACTATCCCATCCTCAAACTCGACCTCGAATTCAAAAACATCAATTCACTTCCCGTTCCTCACAACATACTTATACCGATACCCCTGCCTCGGGCCCCTCGATTTCTCATCCCCATTATCCTTAACATCCGGCAGCTCCTTCTCCCCCCACGCCATCAGCAGCGCCTTGCTCATCTTATCCCGCTCCTTGAGCAGCAGATCCACCCTGCGCTCCCACTCCTTCTCGCGCTTCTCCACGGACCTCGCGATCTTCTCATCGACAGCCGCGGAAGCTTCATCCTTGACGGCGATGACAGAGTTGAGTCGCTCGATCTCCGCGTTCAGTTTCCTTAGCTGCGTCTTCTGCGTCGAGGTCGTAATGCGGGCGGACTGGAGTTCCGATTTGAGCTCGGACTCGCGTCTCTCCGCAGCGGCGAGTAAATCGCGCAGATTGCGGGTCGATGCGGCGTAAGAGTCGCGCATGGTGGAGATGGCGGTGGCGTGGGCGCTCTGGAGGCTCTTCAGTTCGGCCTGGTGGGCTTCCTGTACGGCGTTGTAGTCGTATTGATGCGAGTGCGAGGCGGTTGGAGGCGAGGGGGGCGGACTGAGCTGCTGCTGAACGGATTCTTTAGCCTTCCCGAGACGTTCAATGGTGACGAGGGCCTGGGCGTGTTCTTCCTTGACGCGCTCCAGGTCGTCTTGTACCTTGCTGAGGTTGAAGCTGAGTTCCTCAAAGGTGGAGGAGAGGCGGGAGTTTTCGCCTTCGATGGTCGTGATGAGGCTGCGTAGTTCCGAGACTTGGTCCTGGGAACGTCGAAGTTCCAGGTCGAGGGTCTCTCGGGCTGAGGTGGATTCTTTCAGTTCTTCTTGGAGCTTGCTGAGCTCCTTTCGCAACTTATCCATCTCCTCCTCTTGCGGGTTGCTTTCTTTCGGAGACTCTGGGGCAGATTCCTTTCTAGACATACACAGCGCCTTTATGGAATCCAGAATTTCGGTAAATGTCTTGTTGGCAGTTTCGACAGAGAGATCCACGGCTAAAGTCTCAAGACCTTTTTGCTGGTTAGTGACCTGGGACTGAGCCCGTGCAAGATCAGCTTCCAGGACAATGTTCTTTTCCTCCAGCGGCCGGTTCCTTTCTTCCAAGGAAGCGATCCGCTCTTCCAATGTGTCATAATCATTATTTGCAATGTCTATATCCTCTTCAAGCTTCTCAATGTGCAGATCCTGGTCTTCAATGTGGGCCTTCAGCTCTTCGATCTCTGTATTTTTCTGACGAATCTCCAAGTCCTTGGCTGCGGTTACTTCATTCAACTTCATTGTACTCTCTTCCAGTGCGTCATCTCTCTTCCTCAGTTCTTCCCGGACATTATCCAGCTGCTGCTGCAGGGAGGCGATCATCTCGTGATTTTCTTCATTCCGCGTTGCAGACTCGTCGCGATTCTTCAGCTCGGCCTGTAGATCTGCTACACGCTGCTGAAGCGTTTCGAGTTTCGATTCGTTCTCGCTGGCTTTCTGCAAGAGCGCATCTTTTTCGTCATTCTGTTTCTGCAGTATTTGAATCTGCTCACGAAGCAAAGTGTCATCACCGCGCTTCGCGTGCATCTCGTTTAGCAACGTTGTCTTTCTGTGTAGCTCTGCTTGAAGGTGCTTGATCTGCTCCGCAGCCGACGCAGCTTCGAGCACCCTCTTCCGGTTCGCTCGTATTTGTTCATCCTTGTCACGCAATTGATCCTTCAAACGCTCTACCTGTCGACGGAGATCGTCAGGTGCGTCTTCTTCATGCACAGAAGCTCTCTGCTTGCGCCTCGAAGGCGTGATGGCTGTATGAGAACTGTCGGCAGGATCTTCTTCAATGTCTTCCAAGTTTGTCCCATCCTTCATGGAAACATTGTTTCTTCGTAGGAGATGTGACGGCGTCGACATGTCCACTGGAGGCTCAAACTCGCTGTATTCAACCACATCCGCCTCGTCCTCAACGAGGGGTTGTCTGGACTCATGGAGTCGCTGCGTGTCTCCTTCGTGATCATCGTCATTACCATCCCTATCCAGCGAGCTGTCATCACCGAAAAGATATCTCTCCATGTTCACCGTGAAGTCCGCCGGTCCACCGACGTCCGAGAGCTTGTCCTCCTCCCTGGGTGCAGCCAACTCCGGAAGCGTATAGTCGTCTTTCTCATCAAGGCCGAACTCCTCACTTCGGAGCTTGCTGAGATCAAGCGTATAGTCCGCGAGTCGCGCATCTAGCTGGCGTCTCTCATTCCCGGGGTTAGGAGATCTCGATAATCCACTCGATCTGCGACGCGCGGCATTGCTGGCAGCGACGCGACCCGATTCCAGGTTCTCAGTGTCCTCTGCTGATTCTTCAATCGCATCAAGTTGTCCGGGAGGGGAAGAATGAATGGACAAGGCTGTCCGAATCGACGAAGTACCGAGTGTATCGTGGGACGTCAGCAAGGGCGAAGAGGCCCCCGAACCAGCCATGCTGTCGGTCCGTGTTCTTGTTATGGTATGACCAGAACAAGGTCAACTGCTCTCGAGGAAAAGGGGGAGATAGATATACTTGGGGTCATAGCCAGGCTAATAATTTAAGCTATATGAAGATCATAGGGGGCGTGGAATTGATGGACGACGAATCTGAGGCTCGGGAGTTCCTCTACTAGGCGTCTTGGGCGCGAAAATCGGTGGAGCCATTTCATTGTTTATGGGGACGCCGTTTGCGGCTAGCGCCATCGAGCGCCTCGGCCGGCCTGCGACCTCCGCTGGTCAAGCCTCACTTTGGCGCAACATCACAGCGCTCACGAAGAGAGAAAATAAAAGCAATTTACCGGGTTACTACTTAGTTTTTTCATTTTGCTGTCTACTCTGCCTGATACAATTATTACTGAAATTGAATCGCCTGTGCTTGGCTTCTCCCGTCATGCCCCGCAGCTTGACATCGCGTCCTGGTTGACGCATGGAGTACACAATACTCTGTACTACAGATTCTGAGGCTCTGCATGCAACTACCTAGGTACATGTTTACCTAGATATTTAGTATACTGAGTGGATGAGTGGAACGCATATCGCCCCTAGAATGGCGAAATTTCTGTCGCTTTGACTTGCAAATAGGAGTAAGGATAACAAGCTCTAACAAGTACTACCATACATCTTTCGTTCAGCTCCTTACACGGTGAACTCTTCTTCGAACGAGGCTGGTGTTGCCGATCTTGAACGTGCTCGCGCAGCGCCACCCTTCCTGCCTGCCTCCCTGGCCCGTTCACTGCCCTTTTGGAAAGATCCGGACGATGCGCGACCTCCCATCGACGCGATTTTACGCTACAGAGGGAAGGACTTGGGTCAGATAACCAGATCCTCTTTACATGAATCACGTCAGGGAAGATCATACCCGCTTCTCTGGGTCCATATTGTGAAAGCCACCGACGCCTCTGGCCCTTCCTCCTTTCTCACCACCCTTGCGCCCGATCTCTGAGACCTCATGTCTAGGGCGGTTGGCAAAGTTTCCCGGATTAGGATTGGGATGTGCAGGCGTGGCCATGCTGCGAATATTCAGAGCTGGAATTTGCCGAGGCAAATTCAAAGAGGTTAAACGAGACATGCTGCGTTGCATCATCATCATCATGGCCGACTGAGATATCGTTCGCTTGCTTTGGTGTAGGAATCTCAAATCCGAACCATGAAGCGTCAAATATGATACATCTGCTGGTATCATCACTTTATACTGCGCTTGCCTCTGATCCATGTCATTGTTTTGTCATCGTTCCTTCGCAGAACGCCTCCCACGAAGAGGCAAATTCCAACAAGAAAAGGTACATTCAATGATGCCCGTTTCCATTCTTTGGGGTTTACAACACGCCTACCACGTGGACTATTAACTGCAAACAGCAAGTGCTTATCGAGACTAAAGGGAAAGTGGAAACGAACAGCAGAAAGTCATTGGCTGGAAATGAGACCCAGAGCTTGGGGGCCCTCTGATGGTCGCTCTGGTTTGCTCAAGAAGACCGTAGACGGTCTGAACGGTTTATGATGACATAGGTTAGCTTCTAGTCTATATTAAACCAGGATCCGCCTCCGCTCCGTGGTCACTAAGTCATGCCATTATTTTCCTATACTAACAGTGGTTAAGATTTCTAAGGGTCTACTGTGTAGTAGCCGCCCCGCTTGTGTAATTCTTGGAACAGAATTTAATAAGGGGTTTCCTTTATCCAACGATATTAAGAGTTACATGGCAATCAGCGGATCTGAAAACTGAGCTTACTCAAGGCTCAAGAAAATGGATGCCCCTGTTACGAAAGATGAACTGCTTTCCGGTAGTACTAACGACCCGATTTTGTTGATCTATCCTTCAGAAGGTCTTTACATAATTGCAGAATGTAATCTAAGCTCAATTGGCATCAATTTATTTAATGTTGCTTTTATTCTCTGGGTACTCTTTTCCCTGGTGGCAGCGCCCTGGGGTTCTTAAAATGATGTCATATCCGCCTCCGTTCAGAACATCGCAGACGCGCGTGATAGAGACATCACTCGAACTAGTCTCGTCGTCTCTCATCTTCACAGTATTGGAATAGTCGGATTTATCTGAAAATAAAGTAAATCCTTTATTATTCACGTAAGCTTCAAACAGATCAGCCTCGAGTCGAAGATCTTCAGCCATCTTCAATTCCAGCGTGTGGCGCTGTAAGTTAACTAGTTAGTTATCCCAGATTAGTCATTTCTTAGTCAGCAGATGTCCCGCAGCAGTGCCGGCGCTTTGGCCTCAGCGTGTCCCGCCTTAACGGTTTTACAATTGGTTCTTGGTCTCTCTTGAGCTATCTGGCTTCTTTTGTTTCCTATTTCCTGGAATTTTTACTTGACGGCAAAGTTTGCATAGCTCCCTAGCTACTATGATGTTAAAAGATCGATCTTTGCACGTGTTATGAAGCTGTGCCCTTCGCATGTTCAAGTTATATTCGCAATAGATACCTTTTCCAGATTATTGCCAATTGTTGCATATTGTGATCTGCACAGTCGTTTTTGCATCTCAGACCATCAGGTTGGTTCTGCATAGCACATACATAGGTGCATCAGGTACATACATACTACTTGGTTTATTTTTTTGGCCTGTCTTATCTCTTAGGTTAGGATGCCTCCTATTTTAGGCAGGACTCAGGGCTCAATCAAGCCCCGTATCATCTGCTATCATCAAACCATCCGTCCCAACAATGGTGACTATGTCTCTATGCTCCCATTGTTGCATAACAACACGGGAATCACGCACATAATCATCGCAGCTTTCCATATCAACTCAGAACCCGGCGACATCACGCTCAACGATGACCCACCAGACAGCCCCAAGTTTGCACCACTATGGGAAGAGGTGCCGATCGTGAAGCAAGCTGGCGTCAAAGTGATGGGGATGCTTGGAGGAGCAGCGCCTGGGAGCTTCAAACGCCTTGATGGCTCCCAGGAGCAATTCGAGTCATTCTACGCGCCCCTGCTGGCCGTGGTCCGCCGACACGGGCTCGACGGGCTAGACCTTGATGTGGAGGAGGAAATGTCTCTTCAAGGAATCATCCGGCTCATTGACCACCTCAAGTCTGACCTTGGTGATGATTTTATCATCACTCTCGCACCAGTCGCTGCGGCACTCTTGGGTATGGGCAATCTCTCTGGGTTCGACTACTTCCAACTGGAACAGGCGCGGGGATCGAAGATAAGCTGGTACAACGCCCAGTTTTACAATGGATGGGGTCCTGCGGAGGATCCCAGGATGTATGCAGCCATTGTCGCCAGGGGATGGCCTCCGCAGAAGGTGGTGTACGGACTGTTGACGAACCCGGGAAACGGCTCACAGGGCTATGTACCGCGAGAGACAATCAGCCGGATCCTGGCGGTGCTGGTCGAACAGTTCCCCAACTTTGGAGGAGTAATGGGCTGGGAGTATTTCAATTCCTTGCCGGGCGAAAAGCAGAAGCCGTGGCAGTGGGCTGCGGAGATGTCGTTGAGCATGGGGATGAAGGAGGTCGCCACGGCGGCCCAGACGATCTTTGCAGCTGGATCAATGAGAAGCAGTCTGATGAACTTACTCGGGGATATGATGAATCGGGGTTAGGACTGGTTTGATTTGGTGTCTTCCGCGCATAAAATTTATACTTCGTTGATGCTCGAGGTATGAATATACGCCAATGACACGGAGCCATACAGAATGGTGCGGCAGAATGGCAGAGTTAACAGACGAGTGTAAACACGGGCATCCGCGTTACTTATCGTGGCGCTATTTTGGCACATCAGCGATAGACCCCAAATTTAAGGCCATGATAATTTTTGCGGACCTTCAGCATTATTTTCAGCCAATTACACTCTGCTGATTACCGTTTACCAGTACATACCTTGGAGATCTGCATGTGTGCCGAGATCTCCGGGCCGAAGAGATGCATGTCGTCATAACAACTTGCGGCCACCAAAGCCAAAACAAAACCTCGCCCGATCAACCTCAAGATCCGCCACCACACGTCGCCCATCAAAGGAGCACTGACAGCCAGGTGAATGAATGAGATAGTAATTCCTAGCTGTCCATAGAGAAGAGACTGCTCCTAAAGGGTCCCTCCTGCCATGGTCTCCGTCCAGCGGGCCGCCGCAGCGACGAGCTCGGCGGTTATTAGATTAGCTTCTTTTGCCTTTCTTCGATGGGTAATTTCTGCTTAAATCGAGCAATTTCGAAGAGTCGATAGGCTAATGTATACTCAAGATTCCGGGTCAACATTTCCCGTCGCTAATATTCACTTCGTTGGCTATTTATCTGGCCGCCCTGCGATCTCTGATCCAGCAAGATGGAAGCAAGACTCGCAAAAGTACATACAAGGAGGTCCTTACAGGTAAGATGTCCCCTTTGAGTAAACGACTCCTTTAAGACTCGAGAGCTGAGAAGTGCAAAGGTGATTCGATGCCTACTCGGCCGGTGGATACCCGCTTTAAGGAAAAGCCCGCCGGAGATAAAGAGAAAGAGACGGCATGCTCTTTCGTCAAGACGCTGCTGACGGGTGTGCCGTCGAAGAAATGTGGCATGTCTACTCTTATTACTGCGCTCATCAATGTCCTGCTTGCTCTTCTTACTTTTGATTTCCTCTTCCGTGCTCTGATCTTTTACCCCGGCAATGATGTTGCTTTCTCTCGCGTTGGATATGTCTCTCCAACCACGGCCAAGTTGCTCGTTCGTGAGCCTGACTTGACGCAGCTGCCGCTGGTTGTCTACTACCAGGAGTCAGGGAAAGAGGAGGGCAATGGATGGATCGAAGAAGGCGTAATCTACAAGCTGGATGACAGGACTGACTTCACGCATCCCGTCGAGTTGAAAAATCTCAAGCCTTCCACGCAGTACCGGTACTCTCTTTCGAATAACATGACGGGCTCCTTCACCACGGCCCCCACGCCAGGGACGCAGTCCGCGAGCAGGCTTACGTTCTTAACCTCAAGCTGTATCAAGCCAAATTTCCCGTACAATGTTCTCTCGCACCCTCTGCGCATACCGGGCATTGAATATGTTGCCGATGCAGTGGCTAGACTCCCAACGCTCTTGCGGCCTGCTTTCATGCTATTCCTTGGAGACTTCATCTATATCGACGTCCCTCAACGGTTTGGATCCTCGACGTCTCACTACCGGAGTGAGTACCGCCGTGTCTACTCCTCCCCCAGCTGGCGTGTTCCTGAGAAGAACCCGGCCATTGACCTCCCCTGGCTCCACACTCTGGACGACCATGAAATCGCAAACGACTGGGCACAAGGGAACACGACACCACCCTACCCAGCAGCCGCAGAACCCTACGCTCACTACCATGTCAGCGTGAACCCACCAATCCCACCGGTCCCCTTCTCAGCACCCGAAAACACCACCTACTTCTCCTTCATTCATGGACCGGCCTCTTTCTTCATGCTCGACACCCGCACCTACCGTTCCCAGCCTGCTCAGCCCAACTCAACCATCCTGGGCTCGGCCCAGCTGCAATCCCTCCTCGCGTACCTTGCCCGCCCAGAGCCCGCAGAGGTGAAATGGAAGATCGTCGCCTCCAGCGTTCCCTTCACCAAGAACTGGCACGTCGGCACGACCGACACCTGGGGCGGGTTCCTGAACGAGCGCCGCAAAGTCTTCGAAGCGATGTGGAAAGCAGAGCGCGAGCTGGGCATCCGTGTTGTCCTCCTGAGCGGTGACAGGCACGAATTCGCCGCCACTCGGTTCCCAGACCCGGAACAGAAGCTGAAGCCCGATGACCTCGTCCCCGGGACCGCGGGCGACGGTATCCACGAGTTCAGCGTCGGCCCCCTGAGCATGTTCTACCTGCCCATCAGGACGTACCGGCAGGAAGATGACGAGGACGTGTGCGTCAAGTACGCGCCGGACGGAAACAGCAAGTTCGGTCTGATCGACATCGACATCGACAATGAGGAGAACGACACCGAAACCACGCCCAGCTCCGTTCTCACCTACAATCTCTACATCGACGGCGAGGTTGTCTGGAAATATCGATTGAGTGTGCCCCTGAGCGAGTACGAATACGGATACAATGGGCGTCGACCTCTACCTCCAGGTCGAGTCATGCTCGATAAAGTGAAGCCGACGGGATGGGGCGTGCAGGAGGCGATCGGACGGTTGGAGGAACAGGCGAAAGTCGTGTGGGATATATTTATAGAAGGGTTCTACGTTGTCCTTGATAAGATCAGGCGGCAGGAGAGGGTTGATTGATTATCAGTTCGTTTGCCCATCTCCGTGTAAGATGTGAGAACAGTGGTGGTGGTTTGTAGGATACTAAAGTTAGTTTCTTTTTCGGTTTCTCCTGCAACCATTTCCCCTTCATGGCCTGGAACTCTATTATATATATAACGGTACCTCTCTTTTACGCCTATATAGGTAGACAGATAGAATGCCATGCCATGCCATGTTATGTATATTAGAAAGCTTTGATAGTTCTTCCATTCTGCCTTTTGCTCAGGTACATATTTACGGAGAAAAATGTCTACATGTGAAATATACAGCTTCATCTCAATACTTACAATCCGAGGGAAATATACGCGGTAGAACTGAAGTCTACGGCATAGAGTCATGAGTTTCGCAAAAAGACGTCCGGTCCGTATCCTCAAGACTCCCGGACAAATACAAAAACAGTTCTGCTACTTAGCCAAGCATGAGGCATTCCTCCATGGACGTCCAAACCATCGTTCGCGACGGCGACAGCAAATCTCGACACACGGTAAGGACCTCCGTTCTCAAGCTCGGACTGCATGCATATTGCACAGATGAATGAACTTACGGAGTAAAGAGAAGGATAATCCAGACAATTCTGGATAGGAAACGGTGTTTACCACTGCAGAACTAGATACAATAAAACATAGCATTCATATAGCATTCAGGCACACAGCAACAGTTTCCAATCTCCAGTTCCCACGTCTCATTCGAGACGCACTGCTTTCCTGACGTGACCTCAGAACCCACGTCCATACCCGTAGTCGTCATACTCGTAGGACTCCCAAGAGAACCCCTTTCTTCTCCAACCCGCCAGAACAAGCCGACGACCTTGATGAAAAAAAGGGTTCGAAAAAAAAGGTTTTGTTCGCGTCTATCGGGGGTAGTGTAAGCCCGATGACACGGTGCGGCGGAGCATGCGCAAGCACAGAGGCTCCGCCACGCGGTACAAAAATAAGATTAATCAATGTTGTGTTCCTTAGAACACTTTCAGAGATTAAACTGAAAAGAACAGATACTACACTTGATCTAAGCCAAAAGGCAAAGAGAGCTGGAGAAGAAAAGAAGAAAAAGATTCAAAGACCGGCGGGGTCGAGGGGATATTTATGTCCTTTGAGGGATGGTCCGTGCGAGGCTAGTAGTGTTAGTGTGGGTTCGCTAAAGGAGTTGATTGGTTGGTTGTTTGGGTGGTGGAGGTGGTGGCGATGTCCATCCACCTTTGGGGGGCCTTGTTGCCTCAGGCGGAAGTTTCCAGGTTGGACTGGCACTTGCCAACTTGAACTTGATATACACTAGCTTGCCATATCTTTCGGCACCCCCTCCCCCCTGTTCAAGCCACTTAGCTTGCCGCTTTTGCTATATTGCGATCTGTGTTGGCTTCATTTAGGTCTGTGACCTATCATACTGTCCATGTATCCTCGAGTGGCTTCAAAGATATGGTTATAGAATAGGTAGCAATCCGCCAACACAGCAGGTAGCAGGGGAGGGGGTTCGAAAGATATGGCATAGTACTGTACAGATATCCATGGATGGTTGTGGCTATCCTGCTGGGAGATGCCTGCAACTACCTAACTGGACAGAGTATATTACTACTTCTTTACTGCTCCTTGGGCACGGATATGCGCTCTACTCTGACAAGTTGTGTTTTCAATACCCTCTGAACCTCACACTACTCAGATCCATTAAGGACACGGACTGTTCACTGAGCTACAGAAGCCCAAAACCTCTCTACCTCCAACCAGTTGACGACATGTCAGAGGAGCACATGACACCCGTTTGGCAGATGTTCCACTGCTGACAGCCCATTCTCAATGCATCCAGTCTAAAACCCTATATGCCCATTTCCCCCTGTCTTCCTTTCCTCCTCTTCCTCCGCCACCCCACGAACCCCGATTAAAACCCGACCAAATTCACATAGTGAGGTTTTTTTTAAGCTATCCAGAGTCAGGTTGTTAAGCACCTCTGTAGTAGGTACTTCAATGTCCTCATAGCTTCATACTGATAATGGACCAGCGAAACCGAGACAGCCTTCCAAATAAATGCGTCTACTACCACTTTCCGCCTTCCCAGTGGTGGTCACAGTGATCACCACCCTTACTCAGCTAAGCGTCGCTGGGCCAGCCGCGTATGGTATATGCCAGGCCGGCTGCGCCACGGTTGTCATGGCCTGCTACTCAGCTGCAGGCTTTACGTGGCGTGCGACCTTGGGCGTGACAGCGCCTGCCTCGATCATTGCCTGAAACAGCGCCTTTGGCACTTGCCAGGCTGCCTGTGCGGCAACATTGTTGGCCCCTACTCCATGACCGTCCGTTCGAATCTTTTCCACGCTCTGACTTCGTCATACAAATGTCCTTGAAAGAAGTGGAAGGATTTAAAAAGGAGATAGTTTTCAGTGGTTGTTGCGACTTGAGACTGTCAAATCAAATATTATGGAGTTTGTAGGCGGACGCCAACTGTCTCACCTGGTCACCTTCATAGATACGGTGTCCTTCCAGACCCATAGAGGCTGGAGAGAGTGCGTGAAATTACGCTTTTCCATGTCGACGGGACTGTGGTATTTCTGTTTGGTAAACAACAACACCATTCTCTAATTGATTATGTTTTCTCCTATTAATGTCTGTATCCATGTGATGTAGGTCGCGGGAACTCTTAGTCAAATTCTAGGCGAGCCGATAAGGCGTGGGAATCCAGCACATGCTACGGCTCACTACCTAGCCCTTAAAAGCTAGGCCGAGTTGGTGCTGTGGAGTGCAGTCTCTCAGACATGCGAATTCACAAAGTCAAGTTAATGTATCTTCGTCCATATCTTCCCGAGTTGTGCACCTCGAACTTGCTTCAAGCATATCACTGTTAAGAAGAGAATTCAGAGCTGGCAAGGCTGTGCTATCAGATTGGAGTGAACTGTGACAGGAAGCTGTCCAACACGAAAGATATAGCGTTATGTACCTTATCCTCTCTAAGGTCTGAATTTCCCGCATGCCAGGCGAACCAACAAACTCAATGCTATGAGTCTATGGCATCCATCTCGGATGTTCAGTTGCTACTATCAATGGGTCGAACATCCAAAGTTCGACACATTCCAAGGTAACAATATGCGAATTCTCAAGCTGTTTGTTTGTTCTTTAACAATCTATGGGTATCCATGTGTTGCATGAAAACTACGTCCAATTCAGTGCATATACACTAGGTACATGCGACGCAGCCGTGTTGCTAACATGGCCACCTAGGTGACTGCGAGCTACATACCCGACTTCGCGAGTTTATTCATAATACATGGTACAACATTATTGGAGTAAGAATGACCAGAACTCTAGATGAATGGCCACCCATCGAGTATGTATTTGTGTTCTTGACCTCGTGATATGCTTAAAGCATGTCATAATCTCGCTTTCTCTAGGTGTACAAAAGGCGCGCTTTTGTCGCCTGCCAGAACTGTGCTCCACCGTATATTCATCTGGTAGCATTACAACTCGACCTGAAGTTGCTGATAAGTAATATTTGCAGTATACATCTCTTCTTTCTCATAACATTCCTTGAGCGTCTGAAACGTGGTAATGGATGGGGCTTGTGGTGGATTGCATCATTATCAAGAGTGTCATAAACCGCTTCGCAGAGTATCAATATCGATGACGATTTGCATCGATTGTAGCCCGGACGAGCGTGGCCAATAGCCGACCGGGGATAGGCACTCAACTCCTTAGGACCCCTATCTGAAGAAACAGGGCAGAGGGAAGCCGTGGCGGCTGGAATAGCATTTTGAGTTGTAGACTTGGGCTCGAGAGATGCGCCCGAGGCGTGACTTTTGGTAGATCGGCAGGAACTTCGGCCCTGATACCGTCATCTGCAGAGACATGGTTAAGGGAGTAGAGAGCTGGAGCTGCGACACGATTATCGCCCTCTGCCTCTCCCTCCTCCTCCACCCATAAGTCCGCTCATCTGGCTCATCATGCTTTGCAGGTCCATGCCTCCAAGACCGGGCAATCCACCACCACCCTGTCCCTGCAGCATCTGCATCATCTTCGCCATATCTCCCATGCCACTGAGTCCGGGCAAGCCGGCACCACCCATGGCAGCCATGCGCTTCTGCATCGCGGCCATCTGCTGTTCCTTGTTGCCGCCCTTGAGCATGTTCTGAGCGCGCTGCATCTGCTTCTTCTGGCCTCCGACCTTCTTTGCCATGCCGGCCATCATGCGGTGCTGGGACAGGAGATCTTCGACCTCACGCACCGTGGTGCCACTGCCGCAGGCGATGCGGACGATTCGAGAAGGTTGGTCGACGAAGATCTTGCCATCGCTGTCGAGTTCGGCGGCGGTCATACTGTCGAAGATGTAGATCATACGGCGAAGCTTAAGAGAGCCGTCCTCGTCGTCGAGACCAGCGGTGAGGTTGGAGAGGCCAGGAATCATTCCTGACAGCTTCGATAGAGGACCCATCTTCATTATCGATGTAATATTTTCGCGGAAGTCACGTAGAGTGTAGATACCGGCTGTGATGTGCTTGTAGGTCTCCTTGGCCGCGGCAGAATCCTTGGTAACGGCTTGGACATGATCAATCAAACCGGCCATATCACCCATACCAAGGAGTTTTTGTATGAAAGCCTTTGGCTCGAAGCGCTCGAGGTCCATCATATGTTCACCCGTTCCCAGGAAAATAATAGGAGTATGGGTCGCTGCGACAGCAGAGATGGCGCCTCCTCCAGCTGCATGACCGTCAGTCTTTGTGATGATGATCGCTCCAAAGTCCGCCGTCGCCTTGAAAGCTGCAGACTGCGCCTCAGCGGCCTGACCGATGGTGCTGTCGAGAACAAGGATCGTCTGGTCGGGTGTTATAGCATTCTGAATCTGAGTCATCTCCGTGAAGAGATCCTCCTCCTGCTTGTGTCGACCACTAGTATCGACAATAATGATCTCGAACCGCTCCTTCTTGAACTTCGCGACACCTTCCGCCGCAACCACTGCGGGATCCGTCTGCGTCAAACTACCATAGTAAGGAATCTTGGCCTTGGTGGCGTTCTGCTTCAACTGGTCAAAAGCACCGGCACGGAAAGTATCCGCACAGACAAGCGCCGTCTTGAAACCGCGCATCTGATAATGTCTTGCCAACTTCGTACACGTTGTGGTCTTTCCCGCACCTTGCAAACCGACAAACATGATCACGTTCGATCGTCCCTTCTTTGGCCTGAAAGGTTCCGCATGAGGGTCAACAAGAGCGACCAGCTGGTCAAACACAGTTTTCTGGATCAAGCGCTTCTTGTTGACTGCTGGAGGCAAGGAGGAGAAATTGACGCTCGCTTTTATGGATTTGCGAAGGGACTGGACGAGGCGGACGTTTACGTCGGCGGAGAGGAGGGCAGCGCAGATCTCTTTGATCATATCGTCAAAGGCCTAATATAACTTGTTAGCAAGGAGAACGACCTCGAAATGGAGAAAGGCACTACCTTCTCATCCAGGTTGCTGGACCTGGTCAGCTCATTGACGGCGGCGTTGATGCGCCGCCCCAGATCCTGGAGGACCATCGCGGAAAAAGCCTTTGGGGACCAGGCAACTGAAAAATCAGAGAAAGCAGATTAGTTGCTAGGAGCCTGGACCACACGATACCGGTCTAAAGAAGGAGGATCGGTGAAGGTGGAAATGCGGAGTTGGCGAGACTGGCTTGGGAGCGAGTGAGATGTGGCTCGATCGCGGAGGAGTGCGCGCAGCGAATCGGAGCTCGCATTCGGCGCTCCGCCCAAAAATCTCCCGCCGCTTGTCTATCAGCGCAAGAAAAATACATCGAGACGCTCCAACAGCGACGTCCCATATCGGCGCAGTCAAAATGGCGCCTCCATTATCCGTCAGGAAGCGCAAAATCCAGGATGCCATGAATGGCAAGATCACGAGACCGAAGAAGAAATTCAAGAAGCAGCTCGAGTACCACAGCAGCTCAGAGGAGGAGGGAGACGACACCGGAGATTTCGCACCAGTCAATCTCCAAGACTCAGATGCCGAAGATGAAGCGCCATCAAAGGGGAAGAATGCAGGAGATAGAGTCAAAAAGGCAGAAGCAAAAAAGACGAAGCCCACGAAAGAAAAGAAAAACGAATCAGACGAAAGCGATTCGGGCTCCTCGGGCGACGAAGACGACAGTGACGACTCGGGCTCTGACACTGATTCTGACGCATCCTCCGATTCAGACAACGAGTCCAATGTATCCAAAACACCCTCCACTCAGCGCAAAGTGCCGAAGCGTAATGATCCAAGCGCTTTCTCAACCTCTATCTCCAAAATTCTTTCTACCAAGCTACCCACCTCCGCACGCGCCGACCCCGTCCTGTCCCGCAGTAAAGCGGCTGCACAGACAACATCTGACCTCGCAAACGAGAAGCTTGAGCAGCGTGCTCGCGCAAAGCTTCGCGCGGAGAAGAAAGAGGACCTTGACCGTGGTCGAATCACGGACGTTCTAGGCGTAGAGAGGGGCCAGGCTGGAGAAACGGCTGAGGAGGAGAAACGACTAAGGAAGATTGCCCAGCGCGGTGTGGTAAAACTGTTTAACGCGGTGCGGGCGGCGCAAGTACGTGGTGAGGAGGCTGCTAAGGCGGAGCGGAAGAAGGGAACTATTGGTATAGATGAGAGGGAAAAGGCGGTTAATGAGGTTAGCAAGCAGGGGTTCTTGGAGCTGATCAATGGGAAGAAAGGAAATCTGAATATCGAGGAGGCTTGAAGGGTGAGAAAAGTCTTACTTACGGCATGTTTTTAGGCGTTTGGTGGAGGGTTTATTCTGTCTGTCTTTGCTGTTGCAACATGAACATCCGTGTGATAACGGAAAGCTGTAAATGTGTTCGGCCATTATTAGACCTGTCTGATATACACCCAGGGTACTTCTGACTGAGATGATTTCTATCTACAATTACATTTCTACAGGGCAAAGGCCCTGTAATGCGAGAGATGTCTCAATGTTCCGAACAATATCATCCGCATACTACTTTTGCTGGAAGTCGCTTGCTTGCAGGTTCCTCGTCATGCTAGGAAGTCTGACCACCAAACCGTCAAGATCTTTAGTCATCTTCACCTGGCAACCCAAGCGGGAGGTATCTGTCAAGCCAAAGGCAAGATCGAGCATGTCGTTCTCGTCGTCATCCGGCTCCGGCATCTTATCGTACATCTCCGGATCCTCCACAATGACATGGCAGGTCGAGCAGGCGCATGAGCCTCCACATGCACCTAAAGAAAAGCAGAATCAATATCGGAACCCGATCTAGAGGGACCGTTGAATTCCAGGCTTCAACTCACCTTCCATCTCGAGATCGTTCGCCTGAGCAATATCCAGCAGGTTGTCGCCCTCGGATACCTGGAAGTCGTGCTTCTCGCCGTCCTTGTCGATGAAAGACACATTGATTCTTTCGCATAATTAGTATTCCAGTAATATATTCGGGAGACCAATGCTCTCACTCCTCTCCGGGCTTTGGGGGTGTAATATGCCCATGTGCAACCCCTGCGGTGGCGGAGAACTGCCTCCGCGGCTGCGCAAAGCGCTGTGATTGACCTCGGTTCCTCATTTCCCTCCAGGTCTGACCTGATCGCCTCATATTTGTGGAGGCTACCCCCGATTCTGCGACCTGAATCCCTCTCCGAGAAGCAGAGCCGCTCAGATATCTCCTCGATTGAGCCATGCATATCCGGTCACCAGCTGCGACCTTCGGCACGGCGTGCCGCAGTTGCTGGCATGCTTCCCTCCACAACGACATGGTGATCTCGGAACCTGAGCCTGCCAAATGCTCCCTGGAAAATTAACCGCAGGAAGAGAGCGTGGTGTCGTAAAAGAGGAGACGAGCAGCTGGAGAGAAATAGGTGGAAGGTGACTGGTGCTCTTGTCCGCGCGGGAAAAACGCGGCAGGCGGAGCATCTTTTTTAAGCCCTGCATCATCGCTTTGGCCCTCGAACACAACTCCGAGCCCCTCCACAGAATAAACAAAATATCCAAAGACAGCTGCGCACAACAACAAGGGCATCATGAGTTCCCCCCGGGAAGGGCCAAACCCTCTGCGCCCGTACTACGTGCCCCCCTCTATCGGGCTGTCTCCTAACCCGGCCGACAATGCGTCACCGGCCGCCAACGCTGCGGCGTCCCCCTCCACCAAGGTCTTTGGGAGCTCTGCTCGCGACCTGCTCTCCGACCTGGACTATTCGGACTACCTGGAATCCTCACCGTCGGTGTCAGACTGGGTCCGGGATGTGCTCGACCGTGCACTATGGAAGTACGCCAGCGTGTTGACGGCCCAGCCGTTCGACGTTGCGAAGACCATCCTGCAGGTGTATGTCGTGCCAGACGCACAGGATGGGCAGACGCCGCGAGATGACAGATACAAGTCGAACCAGGGATATGGAGATGAGTACTACGAAGAGGTATGTTGTGCCTGAGGCCGTCCTTGACCGCGGGGTTGGATAGCTTTGGATGTTGACTCTGAAGCAGGACGAACAGTCGTCGGACGACGAGAGTAACTACTTCACATCTGCAGCCCCGGCAACTCCATCGCCTTCTAATGCGAGGTCTCGAAGGGCTCAGCATCATATCACAGACCGGAGTGGTTACATACAGCCTCCCGCGTCGTCCCCTAAACACACGCTGGTGATCAAGAACCCCTCATCTCTCATGGATGTCCTATCACAGCTCTGGTCGACGAGCGGACCTACTTCGATATGGAAAGCGTCCAATGCGACGTTCATCTACTCCCTTCTTCTTCCTACCCTAAATACCTTCATCAGAAGCCTCTTGTCTGCCATCTTGGGGTTGCCGGAGGAAGGAATTGCGTCACCGATGACGGCAGACATCCTCACTGCTGCGTCGCCGAGCACGACGTTGATCCTCTCATTCGTCTCCTCGTCGCTGTCGGCGATTATTCTCTCCCCAATTGACACTGCGCGTACATTCCTCATCCTCACCCCCGTGACTCATGGCCCGCGTTCTCTACTTAGGGCAATCCGCCTTCTCCCGACCCCCAACTACATGATTCCCCCACACCTGATCCCCATCACCGTGCTCCACTCCAGCCTCCCAAACCTGCTGAGCACCAGCATGCCCCTGTTCCTGAAATCCTACCTCTCCCTTGATCCCGTCCTCAACCCTTCCGCGTGGAGCCTCTTCTCCTTCCTCGGATCCTGTCTTGAACTGGGTATCCGATTCCCTCTTGAGACGGTCCTCCGTCGCGCACAGATCACCACTTTCACTTCTCCCGCCCTACGGCAGAAGAGCGCGAGTCCGGCTGCTGCTGCATCGCCCGAGGCAGCTATCAAGGCACAGACACCGGAGATCGAAACCATCGTTCCCACCCCGCGCTCCTACCGCGGCATTATCGGCACAATGTGGGGCATTGTGAAAGAGGAAGGGGTCAGCCCGTCTCCTTCGGAGGCAGAACGGGCTCAGGAGTTGCTCGGGAAGCCGACGCCGAGACAGCTGCAGCTGCAGCGGAGGCGCCAAGGTCAGGGTATACAGGGTCTGTATCGCGGATGGAGAGTGGGAATGTGGGGTCTGGCAGGAATCTGGGGAGCGGGTGTCCTCGGTGCGGCCATAGGGGGTGGAGAGGAGGAAGTCGCGGGGGTGATTGGAGGACGAAGCAGACCGAGCGCTGGAGTGTTCTAGATAGATCTGGGGCTGGGTTTGGGACCTCACTGGTGACAGTGATATGATGATGAGGTGTCGTGCGTGTTCATGTGATATCCTTTGTCTTTTGGCGGTTTCTTTTTACTCCCACTCTCTCTGCCTGGTTTCCCCCTTGCCCTTTTCATTTTCATTTTAGCTCTTTTCATTACACTGCTACGTCGATTTTCCCTGGCGCTGCGGGCTGAGGCGTTGGGAGTTGTATATACACCCTTTTTATTCGTGTTTCGCTACGTATACCTGGGCAGCATTTCAGACTTACTTCTCGAGGAAACGAACTATTTTGTCCGCTTCTAAGGTAGTCAGTTTGGACTTGTGACTCTCTTTCTTTCTCTGAGTCCTCTGCCCTTTACGACCCAGTCTTTTTCCTTTTTGAAACGCCGTCTCATCTGATGCCATCCAGTCATTTTTATATTATGCTATGCTAGTTACCTACTTACTTCGTTTTGAATCTCCTCTCTGTGTGTTGTTCCTGCGTTGAAGAAAGAAAGAAAAGAAGGAAAGACCATAACGATCGATATTATTCATCTCATATCTAGCTTGCTTCTCTAGCTTGCTTCTACCTTGTATGCGTAGATCGATCGATCGATAGACTAGGTACCTATATAGATGCTGATGCTGCTATACTGCTACTCTTTTCTTGCTAAGAGAAACAAGAGAAGACGGTAAGACTGCAGCTGTGTTCGATCGGATTAGATTTTTGGTGGATTTTGTGAATTTTATATATATATGGGTAGAGCACATGCGTAAAAGAAGAAAAAGATCATTCGTGAATAAATACTGTACATGACATGTCAGTCTGCAACAACAACAACAACAACAACAACAACAAAGTGAAAGAAAGGGGCCAAGCCCTCAGAGATTGAAACTATTCGTTGGGGAAGAGTGGGACGATGCCACCGATTCTGAAAATCGGAAGAAGAACAAGATCAAATTCGGAATATGAGATTGGTTCTGTAGTACATCTGACAGGGCCCCATTTGACTGGTAAGTTGTACTCTGTGCTGTGGTCATAGATTGATATAGATTGGTCCGATTTGATCTGGTTCCGAGATGATCCATTCCATGGTCGACAACGATGGTCGACAACGACCGATATGATATCATGGAGAACAAGAACAGCGTAGCTGCATGGTACTGTTTCTGGAATTTTGGAAGAACCCATACTTCATCAGCAAGAAATAATAATATTCACTGCAGGATGCCGCCCAACAAACCAGAACCAATCGACGGATATGCCGACACTAATATCTATCTACAAGTACATATAGGTAGGTATCATCCCAGCATATCTCGTCTCGTCTCATCCACTATGTAGTAGCCCTTTCTTTCCTCCATATGTATTACCCGTATTAAACGCCTTGTATTCGCCTGGTTATTGAAGTAACAAATGAGATCCCTTTTTTTGTAGCGGACATTTAACCTGTCCTCCTGCCCTGTCCTATCCACGCAATTCTCAGGAAAGTGAGAGAGAACCCATTGTTCCCTCCCACCTTGTGCGTCCCATTCTGTTTGAGTGAAAAATAAGTGAAAAGAATGACAACAGATCCGAATTCTAATCAAGACAGATAGCCACCACCAGTCATAAGCGTAAAGAAAAAAAAAGAACATCAACAGTAGCTGAAAGATCGAACGAAAAGCTCGAGCTCGAGTTCCTTCCTCCTTCCTGCCTTTCGTAGTCATTCGTCAAAAAACATGGATAGATAGACACATTATTCTCATCCCCTCATCAGCTCCGGACGCGAGTCCGACCGGGCGCGCGTCGGAGGATATGTATGTATGGTACAGGTCCCGGGACTGCGATACGGTGACCTCTGCATCGAAGCCTGGGAGCGCCCTCTTGCTTCTATAGCGAGGGCGCGGGTATCATATAAATGGTTGAAAACTGATGCAAAGGATGGGAATTATTTATCGGCGAATCTCCGATCGAAGTACCTCAGGACGCCCATTACACTGGCTGCTTCGACTTCCATGGCTGGGCGATTGTCGATGTGGTTCCCATGTCGATCCTTAGGGGCCACGTCGCGTGGGTTCGGCAGAGTGTGCAGTTTGGGCAGCCAGGTTGACAGCTCGTCGCTAGCACGGGAGAAATTAGGATGCCGTGACAAGGTAGTGAAGGTATCGGCACATGTCAGGGTCAACGCAGGAGTGGAAGCGGAGCCGCCCCTCGAGTTGCGAGTCGACGGGCGCGACTGGCAGCATCCGCCATCGGCGCCTTTGCCTCCGCAGCAGCCAGATGAAGCACTTGCAGACCGCGAAGCAGCCAATGTCTTGCAGAAAAGCGTGCTGCGCGGATCCTTGAGACATTGAGCGCACGTGCCTGGCCCGTTCACGCATGGGTTGGCCGTCTGACTGATCGGCGGCAAAGTAAGTTCTGAACGAACGTCCCCATCAGATGGTGGAGGCGTGAACTGAGAGAGGTTCTGGATAGGAGCCAAGCGGTTGTTTTCAAACGAGTCACGCTCTCTCTCCTCCTGGGCGGCCATCTCTGCACAGATGCAGGGGGTGCCATCCTGGCAAAAGCCACATGGATCGACAACCGCCGATGGAGAAGCGGTCTGGGGGTCTGCGTGGGACTGCGGGGCTGCAAACCGGGAAGTAAAGTCAATCTCCATCTCCTCCGGCTCAGGCTTGATCTCGGGCTCAGAACGATGGCGCTTGCTGGATCCCTCCATGAGAGGCGAGTGAGGGCGTTTCGGAGTCGACGTATCGCGCGAGTCCACAGTGTTGGGAGGCATGTTGAACGCATCTTCAATGCACTGGCAGTGCGATGATGAGCAATTACTGCATCCCGAATGCACATCCTGCGGCGCTTCCTCGCTGTTGCGGACGCTGCTCGCGCCATTGCGATCTGCACTGCGGTCGGTTTGGATGTTTCTGGAAGATCTGCGGGGAGGTAGAGGGACGGTATCTGACTGCGCAGAGTTACTATTATTGTTGTCTGGAGCGGAGGATCTGAACTCCTTGACCAAGGCTTCCTTGGCGCTCCTCTCGACCGCGACCTCCTTCTCCAGGGAGTGACATCGGTCCCTCCACCACGAGATCTCGTTCCGGCACTGCTCTACCTCGCGGGAGAGGTTCGAGATCTGCTCCTTGAATGCGGCCTGGCGGCTCTCGTTCTCCTCCTCGATCTTCTTGATCTGCTCCTCGAGCTCCCCGACCCGGGCGGCCCGTCGTTCTCTGAAGGCCCTCTGAGCTGCGCGGTTCTGGGCCTTGCGCTTGGTGGGCGGGGTATCGGTGGCAGGCTTCCGGCCAGGCTTCGGGCGCGGAGGTATCACCCACTCTTTCGTAGTTACGGAGCCGGGAGTGCCCGGACCAGGGGACGCAGCGGGCGGCGCGGGGGCAGAGGGTTTGATGCACAGAACGGGGCGCGCAGCCAGCGGAGGGGGAGCGGGAGCAGGCGCAGGAGTCAGTGCCGGAGGAGAAGCGGCGGACGACGGAGTCGAAGCGCTCGCGGGCGTAGCCATTGTGTTCTGGTGGTGAGGGGAGGAGAGTGGGAGAAATCTAGTGTGCGGTCAGCAGTCATGCCGGAGAGGACTCGGGTAGCCTTAGGGGACAGCCGACCTGCAAGCGGTTCACTGACGCAGCATCGGCCGGAAGGACGGAAGGGCAGGCATTCGACCCAATGGGCTGGGCACTGCAGGGACGAGGAGGGACGTCAACGCAGGCGATCCAATGCCCTTGGCAGCACACGAGATGAGGATGATGGACGAGGAGGGCCGGGAGACCTTGAAGGGAGAAGAAAGAGAAGAGCCTGGAGGGGCGGAGGGAAGGAAAGATCAGGATCAGATTAGATTATCGTGCGGCCCCCACGTGATCCCGGCCGATGTCGCTTTGCGGGATCACGTGCCGGGCTCGCTCCGCGCTCGGCGTCGCCCGTCGCCCGGTCGTACGACCCTTATCTGATCGTGCTAGGCCGCTTTCGGTAGCGATGCCCCGCCCAAGCTCAGCAGCAGGACCCACCGGCGTCGCTGACCGACTCCAAACGCTCCACTCGCTGCCCTCCCGATTCTGTCGTTTCTTCCGCATCGGAGTGCCGAAGCTGGCCGTGTGTGTGGGAGGTTGGAAAACCGATCGTCAATGGAATAACAGACCGGCGTATGACAAAGGCTGGAGTCCGGTCACGATGCCACACTTCTCCTGGTTAGAGAGCTCGCATTGACCTCTGTATCCTGGCATATCCAGGTCATGATGAAATGCCCAATGGGTACCTAGGTATAAAGACTGGGTCTGCGGTTGATTAGGTCGAACCTCAAACGTCTTTACGGTGGACGCTGCGCTCCGTGCTTTAGGCAAGGCTCAACCTTCCATATTAGGCAGGAATGATTCATCCGTGTTCGCATCTCCCCTGGTGCAAGGGAGCTTTTTTCCTCTCTCGTCATCACCGTGCACGACACTGAGTCATAAGAATGATATACATATTATATTGATCGTTCCATTGCACTCGAAACATGACTTAAACCAATAGCCCGAGAAGCAACCCGTCAATACCTGCCTAGAAATCTCGAAGGTCTCTCTGCTGGGTCTGGATTCAACTTGCCAGATGGCATCCACAGCTTCCCGCCCTGTTGTGGCCAGCCAGAAGGTGCTGAGCCTCCTCGACCATCTTCATAACCAGTCCCGGGCTCAAGAGAGCAGTTTCGCCATGTTCCTGTTCTACATGGGCAGGTACATCCGCTTCCTGTTCTCCAAGCAGCCCCAGTCGTCCAGCTTTGACGACTTTGTGCGCGACAAGTTCATCGCCTTGGAGCCTGAGAAGTGTGATTTCCTCTACCTTCTCGCTCGTGCCTCCGGGGCTATGAATGTCGTCGAGGCAGGGACGAGCTTCGGGGTCTCTACCATCTATCTCGCCTTGGCAGTTGGCCAGAACGTCGCCAGCAAGTCGACAGAACCTGTCATGCCAGGCAAGGGGGGAAAGGTCATCGCAACGGAGAAGGAGGAAAGCAAGGCAGCCAAGGCTCGAGAGCACTGGCAGCAGGCCGGCCAGGAGGTTGAACCTTGGATCAAGCTGTTGGAAGGTGATCTGCTGGTGACCCTTCCAAAACAACTAGGGGAAACAGACGCTGTTGACTTGCTGCTTCTGGACAGTGTGTTCCCGCTGTACTTTCCTTTCCCTCAATTTGTGCTCAGAAATAGATGAGCTGATTGTGCTGACCTGACCCCAGTCTGGACCCCGCTGGCTCTGCCCACGCTGAAGCTTGTGAAGCCTAAGCTGCGCCACGGAGCTCTGGTCATTGCAGATAATACGTCGTCCGTGAAGCTTCTTTATAAAGATCTCCTCGACTATATCCATGACGGCACCAATGGATTCCGGACCATGACCACTCCTTTCAGTGGCGGGCTGGAGGTTGCTGTATACCTGCCGGAGTTGGCTCAATAGGTTTCTCGCCTTCCTGTTCCAACTAGGTGGTACGGATGCTATGGGGACACAGACAATAGGTCCAAAACTACGCTCCTCGTGCATGATAGGTCGCTCGCAGTTGTTCATCCTGTTGAAGGGGTTATATCTATTGACCTTGTTCAAATTTTGGGGCTTCAGTTTCCAGAATATCTACTGCTTGATATTGAACATACTTGATTTACCTCCTAGTTCATCTCAACATTTATCATCAATAGACATAAACCAGCAGCTTTTCTCATGAACCTCGGGGGCTCGCCTCACCCCCATCCTGACATAGAACTCCTCTGCTTATGCACCAAACAACATTCGACAACGTTCAACATTAAAAGCTCACAGCCTAAGACCAACCGGGGCAATACCCAGCGCCACCTCTGTTCAGAACCGTCAATCCACGCACATTGCAGCATCACAACCCGAATGGAAGGGAGACTGCTCAGAGCTCCGTCAAGCTCGGCGCACCGGGTGAGGGAGGGGCAGAGTTCTTCGTCTGTATAAAGACCTTCTGCACTCCCTTTTCACGCTTGTCGAATAAGTTGTACACCTTCTCCATATCTTCAAGCCTGAAGCGATGGGTAACCATGTTAAGCGGGCGAACCTCGTCCTGTCTGATAAGATTCAACAGACGCTCCCAGTGCTTGTGCACAGGGGCTTGGCCGTTTCCGATAAGACGGATACCAGTCTGCATGAGCGCACCGATATTGAAGTGATTGGTCTGGCGTACTGTGAGTCGGATGGTCTATCCATCTACTTCATCCAGAATCGATACAAAGCGGGCATCACTTACGTAGCCAGCATATACACCCGTCACCCCAATGCGCCCAAAGGCCTTGACAGATGTGATCATCTCGTTCAGCAACTCCGATGTATCCGTCTCCATACCCAGCAACGTCTCGAAGTAATGCGCCCAGCCCTTCGCATACTCACCCGCGGCGCACTCCAGCGCGACATCTGGCCCTCCATTGACCATTTTCTTCAGCATCGAGGTGACCGACTCGCCTTTTGGCAGCTGGGTGAAATCGATCGTCTCGAGCCTAGGGCACTTCTTCTTCACAAAATCCAGTCGCCATGCTCCGTTTCCGCCATCGATCAGGATGACCCTGCTGGCGCCGTGGTAGAAGCTGAACTCCGCACACATCTGCCCGATGGGACCTCCGCCCCAGATTGCAACGACATCGCCGTCCTTGACACCCGTGTCGGTGACGCAGTGCCAGGACGTGCAGAGAACATCGGAGAGGTAAAGCCCCTTCTCATCGGGGACGTCGTCCGGGAGATGGAGCAAATTGACATCTCCATACGGAACGCGGACATATTCAGCCTGCCCACCAGCGAAGCCTCCCGTGAAGTGGGAGTATCCGAACATCCCTACGTCAACCCAGTCAGCACCATATTCTTTCCAATGACCTGTCCTTTCCAACGAAGAAAAAGACCAGAGCTTACCAGCTGTTCGGCCGCCATACATCGCATTCGCGATCTTGTTCGCATTTGTCCGGTCACACACCGAAGAGAGCTTCCGCTGGCAGTAATAGCACTCGCCGCAGGCGATTTGGAAAGAAGCCACGACGCGGTCTCCGACCTTGACCTTTTTCGCAGCAGGTCCGACGCTCTCCACCAGGCCGCAGAACTCGTGTCCGAGGATATCGCCTTTCTGCAGCTCTATGATTGAACCTGAAATTCGTGTCAATATATCATACATCTGGAAACAGAATCGACGGAAACTCCGGACATACCGTGGTAGAGGTGTAGATCGCTCCCGCAAATCGTACTACCCGTCACCTTGACAATGACATCCGCGTCATCAATGATTCTCGGTTTTGCCGTTTCGACTATAACAAAGGTCAGCGAGATCAGATTAAATCTATCACAAACTGTCCAAATGAGGAAGCTCACCCAGCTTGACGGAATTCTTCCCATTCCACGTGAGGGCCTTCATCCGGGCACCGTCCTGGTCTCCATAGTCGTTCTGGCCGGGATTCGACACGTCCGTCGTGATCGTGGCATCGCTGGTGTTGCCAATGATTTTCTCGACGACGCCGGCCGCTCGGGAGGTTGCCATCTTGAAGTAATCTTTCTGCCTTTCCTATCTAACACCGTATATATGTATGTACGTTGTGGTATGTACAATATGGAAGTATGTGTTTGGATGTCACAGCCCTGTAGCCAGTAGGAGGTATATCGCGAGCATACATCCAATCAGACAGCCAAACAGCCAGACAAAAGAAGACGCAGGTCAAAGCTTCTTCCCATTCTGTCTGATATTTATTTAATCATCAGGACCAAACCAGCCATCCTTCGACGGGATATGGTCATTTCGTCACGGACGTTCATGTTTCCGCTCCCAGGCATGACCTTGACATCATCGTGAGGTCGACGGCACATCAATTGAGATCACCAGGGCGCACATCATTCCAAGGTCATGGCTTGCCGTTCAAGAGTTGCTTCGAAAAATCCTGCTTTATACTGGTCATAGGCTGGGAAGACTATGCCGGGTGACTCTGGGCTCACTGAGTTTTCTTGATCCGATGTCGGTTGGTTACTTCCTATTTTGCAGGTAGGCTTGGCGTACCCGTGGCTACGAAAGTCCAAAGCCATGATCGTACTGTACGTAGCACCTAGTTACGGTCCTCGTGAAATATGGATGTGCACGCCCGGATCATGACATGTCGTGGGATTTAGATAGCTAGCGGGGGTGGGTTCCGATTTTGCTGCGCTTCTCTACAAGTAGCGGCTGAGTTGAGCGGGAGAGATATAGTGGTAGATGTTCATAATCAGGAGACATTCCCTTCTCGTCTAGACAGTGCGGACGGGTTTCGCAGACGAACCCTCGCTCTTGAGGCATCAACGTATCAATTGCCCTCTATTGTTCTCTCTGAAGAAACCAGCCACTTCGGTAGGGATATAGCTCGTGAAACGGGAGACTCTCTCTCTCTTTCCGCTAGAGATTGCGACTCGGACATAAAATAATACATAAAGAACCCACTTTCCCATGTCAGGTAGGTAGTTATACAATTTCCCCCAAAAATTGTATGTATCGCATAAGAAAACATAGCAAGGAGAATTTCAGAATCACGACTGCGCCTTTTGTTCATTTGTCTGCCGGCGCTGCTGCGACTCGCGCTGACCGGTCAGGGCGGACTTCTGCCGCAAGTAGTTCCGGACGATGTTCTCGACGCTGCCCATGTCGTGCTTAGGTTGTCTGGAGCAGTTGTCAGTATATAAGTCTCACCATAGAAAAACAAAGGTGCAACAAAGCACCAAATCCGGGCAATGGAGATCAACGCACCTCATATAATACAACCTCGCCCTCCTCTTCCTCTTCTCCGTCCGCTGCACAATCTCCACGCTCTCCACGTTCGGACTGAACACCTTGATCCACATCTCCACGCCCACCCTCGTCAGCTCGTTCCGCAGCAGGAACGCCGTGTCGATCCCCCGCGACCGGATGTTCAGACACACGCCCGAGAATGGGTCCCCGGACTTGAAGGTCACACGCAGGATGTCGCCCACTTTGACGCTGCGCGGGTTGCGCCGGTAGTCGAAGAGGGCTTTGCGTTCACCGGTCGGGTCCAGGACCGCGAGTTGGGATTCGGTCACGGCAGCGATGGGGTCTTTGCATTTTGCGAGGGCGGTGGGCGGTGGGGGGTAGATTTTGAGTTTCTTTTTGACTGCGATGGGTTAGCCATTTGGGATTCTATTCTGTAGACAGATCAAGCCGAGTTGTGGATGGATTAGGTGCAATTGGGATCGAAAAACACCCGATCCCAAAGCAAGACATTGAAAACGTAGGAAGCATAGCATACCTTGATCCGGTCTGAACCGCTCCGGGATCTGCGAGTAGAAGTTCTGCGGCAGGTTCGCGGGAAGAGGCTTCTGCTCTGGCTTCGCCGAGTACACAGTCGAGAGCGATCGCCGGCCGCTGAAGAAGGCCGGCTGTCTCAATTCCGCTGCAATGGCGGACCGCAGGCTGCCCAGCGGCCGCAGGGCCGGTAATGATGCCGCCATGGTTGTGTGTTGGTCTCCCTGGCGGGAAAGATAAACTTGATCTTAAGATATGAAGGACTTGGAGATCTTGAAGGTCCGAGCGTGGCAGAGTTTCGGGCGCCAAGCCTTGAGTTGCCGTTTTGGGTCGGTCTTCGAGCAGAGAGAACTGCCCGCCGGAACTTTTTACGGACGCTGCGCAGGTCGGTCTCAAGGCCGTTTTACCCCACGTTCTCTTATTCTTTATATACCCGGGTTGGTTTATAATATTATTTCTAGGGCTCGGGGTCTAGTTTCTTCCTGTTTCTTACGAACCGGAAAAAGCACATTACACAGAAGAACAATGGCGCAAAGCGCCGTGGGCAGGCTCTTCCGCTGCCAGAATTGTCTCCGGCAATCGGTCTCTACTTCCTTCAGACAGACTCGCAGCTACTCGAAAAATGGTAAATTGGTCTATGTCTATCTTTCTGTGTATTTTAATTCTCCAGACAATGCTAATATTTGCTGCTTTCCCGCACAGCCATTCCCACCTTCTCCCCGACCTCCTCCCAGGAACTCGACCAGGCCCTGAACCGGTTCCGCGAAGAGCTCTTCATCCCCTTCGGTCTCGGCGAGCAACAGAGAAAACTCATGTTCCGGCAAAAATACTCGGAACGCCTCGACGACCAACCCATCTCGGTGACCATCGGCGAAGATGAGAAGTTCCAGCTCCGCCCCATGGACCCGCAGTCGCGCCCCAGGAACCAGGAGATCACGCAGGTCGTGTCGCTGATGAAGACGACCAAGGACTGGCAGAACATTATCCCCTTCCTCGCGGGCTTGCGCATGGCGGGCCGCGTCCTGAAACCCAACCGGTGGGAGTGGTTGATCCGCAAGGCGGGCGCGGCGGACGCTTTGGGTATCATCCTCGAGTGTGCGAAGCAGTCGGAGAGGACGGGGCTGCGGTTCAACAACATCGACGTCGTGCAGAAGTTCTACTTCATGCTGCATCAGAAGGCGCAGGCCGCGGAGTTTCAGGGCAAGGGACTCACCAAGGCTCTCAGCCTGGCGAGGCAGGCGGCCATGCTGATGGAGGCTCCGGAGCACGTGGTGCACGATGTCCAGCAGGATCCCAAGCGACGGCCCTTCGTCGTTGGTGTCTTGCTCGAGCTCAGCGCCGCGCGGGCTTTGAATGAGTTCGGGGGCAGTGATGAGACCGGCCACGTCCGCACATACGCCCAGCGGCTGTTGGCGACCTGGCCCCTGGGATCCTTCGACGCAGAGACCAAGGACTGGCCGCGCGTCGACCGGATGCTGCAGGAGAACGTCCCGATCTACAACGGAATGAAGTTGGCGCTGCAGGTGAACGGCATCGCGAGCGACAAGGCCGTCGGCAGCGGGCTGAAGGCTCGTGTGAGCGAGCTGGAGAGGCTGATCAGGGGGCAGAAGAAGAGCGCCCCGGCAGAGGTCAAGGAGCAGCCGACGCTGGGCTTTAAACAGAGCCAGCTCTTGACGTCCAATTAGAAGAGCTAGTTTTGTTTTCCTCCCCTTCTCCTGTCCTGTTTTTTACGATAACCATTGTATATTATCTAAGAGACACTTCGGATCCCGATTCAGGAAAGAAATGTCCTTTTTTTATGTTGTTCAATAGCGACATGCTCAGAAATGAAAGTGGGTTGAAACCAATCATTTTCGTCCCTGTCAGAACCATAAAGTTGGGGAAATCTCGGGTCAAGAATAAGAGCCGTCAGTGTGCACATTTGATATGACATGATGAGTTAAGATCTGGATATAGTTCGCTATCGTTTTTGAGCGTCACGTTTTAAAGAAACCGAAAGCACCACTATCAAAGTTTAACATAACTGCAACGTGTTGTCCTCGCGGAAACGTCCTCGAGCCGGTAGGGAAGTCTTGCCAGATACAACGGCAGGTCCGGCCACCGTGATCTGGAATAGCAGTTAGCAATAGGTCCCCTGTGATACTGCTGGAGAAGAATTCGATGTTCTTACCTGTCCCTCTACGGCTCTCTCAAGCCCCGCGTCCTCAGGATGGCCAGTCAAGGTAATCTCGACGCTGCTCAGTGGAGCTCCGAAGTGACCAGGTCCGTTATGCATTCTGTAGTCGAACACATTCGTCTGGGTGACTGCACCAGCAACTCCAGGGCCCGTCAAGGCGTACACGACGCGAGCACCGGTGAAGATTCTCAGATCGGTCAATTGCCCAGAGGTCAGACGGTCCTTGTCGCTGGCGTCGACGCGGTGGGAAACGAACAACAGCCGGAGCTTGTCAAGGGACAGTTCAGCTGTTGGCCCGATGTTGGCAAGCCGGCTAAGGAAGTTGGGTGTGGGCATGTGACCCGCATCCAGACTCCGTGCCTGGAACCAGCGGCCAATCTTCGAGATAATGCCGGTATGAGGCAGCATGAACTTATCGTGATAATTGGACATGGTACGAGACGAAGCGATGATGACCGTGGGCGAGACGCCAACAGTGGCAAGCGCGAAGTCGATATCTTCTCCAGCGACAGAGTTGAGAGCAACAGAAGTGTTCGAGAAAAGGGCTGCCAGTGTCAAGCACAGAGGGTACGGGAGAGAAAGGGAATCGATGGTAAGAACCAAATCGTCCGGGCTAAATCTCTGGCCACGAGGCAATGAAGAGACCAGTGCACCGATGGCGGACACGAGATTCTGTTCGCATGGTCAACATGGAGCAATGCATTGATTGGGAAGGACATACCCTTGGCGTATACTCGATGAACTCGCCTGAAGATGGCCAGACAGTCACGACGGACGGTGTCTCAGACTTTGGCGCCGAGGCAGGGACCTCAGATCCCACAGAGTCTTTCTTGTCTTTGACCAATTCGTGCCAAACAGCAACCTCGAGACTGCCTCCGATGCCCTCAGGCACCTCGTTCCAGTCCATGTGCCGGCTGCCTTGCTTTGCAACCCAAACAACATGGCTGAGCTGCTTATTTCCCGTAGTGACAACAGACAGGTCGACAGAACCAGCCTCAGCAATCAAAACCTCAGCCTGTGCCTTCTGTAGATAAGCTGATAGAGTCTCAGCCGGGAGATTGTGCGGAACGATGACAGTCTTGAATCCATAGAAAGCACCCGCTGTCGACGAACGTCAGTAATCTCATTCTCTCCGTAGTGATGTTATAGGTTACGAACCGAATATAGCAGCAAGCAGTTCAACTGAGTCAGATAGACAAACGACAACTGTTCTGGCTGCTGAGTCCTTGATATACTGCCCAATGACGTTGATTTCCTGCGTGACATCGTCCAGCTTGTGCTCCTCGACATTCCTTCCCAAGACCGTATAGATCTTCCCCTGCTTCCCCGAAACCGTGGCATCTTCGTTCACGGCTCCGCGGACAGCAGCCCTCCAGATGTCGCACAGGTCGCCATTCCGTCCACCAGTGTACTTTGGCGCCCCGGGGTCCTTGATATTTAGTCCACTCTTGAGCGGGAAGCCGTACGGTGTCTCTAGGTTCCTGAATACCGCAGATTCACCAGGTTGTCTGACAGGAGATTCGGTCGCCTGACGGGCAAGCAAGTATGGATGAACATCGGGCTCCTTGGCGTATACTAGAGTATAACCAAAGAAGATCACGACGGCGGTCGCGATAAGGGTCGAGTAGATGTTCCAGTCCGACAGGATGTCGGCCAGGAAGGCATCGATCTTAGCCAGACCTGACGCCTCGGCAGCCATGTTCGGGAAGATTCAGGTTGAAGTCATGCGAAAGAAGGATGACGGCAGCGGTGCGGGCAGGCCATGGAACGTTAGTCGGAGATAGGAGTGATGTGCCAGATGTGGAGATCCTGGGGGGTCGGAGCTGGCGTCCGGCGGGCGCTTGGGGCACGCGCTTGCGGAAGCGCGGCAAAAGCGTCTCTGCTCAGTGCGCTCCTATTGCCAGGATCTATCCAAACAGATCCTCGACAGCGCAGTTTATGCTCACGGCTATGCCCCTCAGCACCTCTTCTCCGTAGCTCGATCTTCTCTGCTATGCGAACGATCGAGGATCTGCGTTGAAGAGCGTCAAAAGGTAGGTCTGGTAAGTTTCCTTCCAGGGTGAGTGCGCGTATCTCCCGCCTGTTTGCTTTCTGCTTCAAGACCCGGTAGCTCACGAGGGACATAGTAATCTCTTCGTGCTTGTTTATTTGCGTATTTGCCCCGCGACCAATGGCCTCTCATTCTGTCCCATCGACCCCCGGCGCATCGCCAGCGCCCGACACGCAGACGCCCGGGAAGTGGCGGCACCCTCGTCTCAATGAGATCGTCAGGCGACAGAATGCTGCTGCTTTTGATGACCGCAACGTAAAGAAGCTTCTTTGGAACGGTGCGGCGCTGGTTGCAACCTGGTTTTTTGGAGGCTGGTTCAGATCACAGTGAGTGAAGCCCACGTGGAGGTGTTCGACAGCTAACAGGAATAGTGCTCTCAAACTGCAATCGCTCGTCAAGTTCTCAACATATCCCGACCTTTCTCTTCTCATCCTACGACTGTTCTTCCTTATGAACATACTCATCGCGCTGTACCCTCTATTCCGACCAAAAGACGACCTCTCCGACATCCCTCTGACGCCATCGCAACGCGCTCTGCTCGGGCTTGACCCCACCAGTACTCCTCCAGCGACACCTGGCACACAATATATAACGCCGCCAAGGTATAGACTTTCTTCTGGATCGCGACAAGCGAGTCCAGTCAGCAGAGGGTCCTCCCCTCTATCAGCGAGTGGGGGTCTGTCGTCATCGGGCCGCAGGGCTTCAATGGGCGCTTCTTTCTCGCCTACTGCAAGCCCGCTATTTCAGAAGGCAGTTACAAATGGGAACAGAGAACGCAGACAGAGCTTCGGGTCCTCTTCTTTGGCTTCCAGTTCGCCCTTCAAAGATTCCACCTTATCCGTGTCGCGAGGGCCTGCTACGCCGTCGCCGGTGGGAGGTAAGCGTACCAGTTTGGGATTGAGCAATAAGTGGTTATATGAGAAAAACCGAAGATTGTCTGGCAATGGTGTGTTTTAGTGGGCGCAGATTTGAAGTTTGCTTGTCCTGGCTACACTGCGAATTGGCGTGCGAAAAGTGTAGAGCTCTTGGTTTTAAGCTAGCATTATTATGATATAGTTTTTGAGCATAATAGAATGTTCTATCTGCCTTCTAACGGTATTTTTCGCAGTAAAAATTGTCATGTTGGGCCGTGTATAAGTTGTTTGCAGGTGTGTCTTCTTGATGTGCCTAGGCATTCACGCCCGCAGCTTTCGGCGACGCAACAGGCTCGCCTAGAACCTGCAGCGTATCCGGTATCCTAACTCAGGCGAAGCGCAACATAACCACCTCGAGGCCGATACCCATAACTCAGAGCCACCAGCGCTCCCGGTTCCGGACGATATTTATATTGCAGGCGATTGTCACAGGTCATCTTATTTTATGAGCGACAACCTCCCCGTGAGCGGTTTGGCGACTTCGCTATGGGTGCCTCGGAGTCTAAGCTTGTCTTCAAGCAGGGCATCTTTCGCCTTTCGGAGGACAGCGAAATAGCAGCGGATGACCCGTACTGGGCCAGAGTGAGTTCAATTTCTTTTATGGGGGAAGCTTAGCGCTCCTTTCTTGCTGACTAGCTTCCAAAGTTCTGGGAGCTCCCAGAATCGACAGAGGACGTCTTCAGCCTATTCACCCCCGCGGACATACGACGAACCCGAGATACTGCGTTTTCGAATCTTGAAACGTTGATACTCGCCGTAACTTCTCGTCTGATCATACTGAAGAACCATCCCTCGTTCCCCGACCCGGAACTCGCTCCTGACCGAGATGCGCTGAACTGCATTCGCATCCTCACCCGGATACTTCCGTTCATATACGAGGCAGAACACTTGGAAGAATGGGAAGAGAAATTCTTCTGGGCTCGTCGCAAGAAGAAGACCCGACGGGCACAGATCGCATCGGAGGTCCTGTTCGACGAGGCGCAGAGCGACGAGCAGCAGGCGCAGACACAGCCCCGGGAAAGCGACTACGAGGACGTGAAGCCGTTGGCTGAGGAGTTGATAGACACCTTGATAGACCTCCTGTTCTACACCGACTTTACCATACCAAAGCTCCCCGCTGCAAAGAACAAGGTTACCTATGCGATCTGGCAGAGTGGGGTGGGGTGCAACAGTGCGATGGGGTCGAATAGGGAACTGGAGAACAATCGATGCGAGGTTCTGAGACTGCTGCTTACATTGACGGGAAAGGCTATTTATATGCCACTGAGTAAGTTCTGCGGCGCGGCGACGGGCAGGGGTGCTCTACAAGGACTGACATCTTCAGATACTTTGCCTGTCCAAGGAGTCAAGGCCATTACGTATATCGCAACGTGTCCCGATAAGCAGATTGTTCTGACACTGCTTTGCTCTCTGTTGAACACTGTAGGTAGAAGCGGCTTCAAAGATAAGTTAGATTGCTTACATTTAGTATGCAGACTATCAAATACAACCCTGCATCCTGGAGAGTTCCATACGATCACGTTGTGTGGAAAGACCCCAAGCAGATTCTTGTCATCTATTGCTTGCAGTTCCTCCTGGTGATTCTTCTGTACCCAATCCCCGAGGATGGACGCGGGCCCGCGCCGAAGAATTACTATCGCCATTACTTCGGACGACTGCACAGGCCCCAAGATTTTCAGTTCCTCGTTGACGGAATGACCAGAGTATTAAACCAGCCGGTGAGTAGTGACTGATAAGCTGCAGGTCCTCTTACTGACAACTATTAGATGCAAGCTACGGCTTCTTACCTCCCCGGTAGTCAAAAGTCAGTCAAGTGGGCCCCTGAAATGCTCATTCTATTCTGGGAGGCCCTGCAATGCAACAAGAGATTCAGATCATTCATAATCGACTCGCCCCGTGCACATGACTTTGTCATCCTCTGTATCTTCTATGCAATAGAGTACAGAACGGACCCTTCTAAGCAAGGAGTGGTCAGGATGTGCATCTTCATTCTGCAGACTCTGAGCGTGGAACCCAACTTCGGAAAGAGCCTGAACAAGAAGTTCGAAGCCCAAGACACTTTGCCGCCGAGCATACGTATTTCTGGCTTCAGAGGCACATATGCAGACTATCTCATCATAGTAAGTTATTGATTACTCCAATGATATGATACTCTCAGGCTAATGGTCAATTTCAGTCAATACACACTCTTATGACTACAAGCAAGGGAAAGCTTGACGCTGTCTACCCTGCGCTGTTGGCCATAATAAACAACATAGCCGCTTATGCTGAGCATCTGTCGCCGACCACCTGTTCGAAGATCCTGCAGCTGTTTGCGTCAATGTCTGCTCCAAGTTTCCTATTGGCTAACGAGACGAATCATACCCTCCTTTCTTCGTTGCTTGAGTTTATCAACGCTGTTCTCGAGCACCAGTTTACTAGTATGTTAATACTCTTCTGGTATCGTTATTGAGAGGGCCGACTAATAGTTGCTAGAAAATCCCTATCTCGTCTACGTTATCCTCAAATCGAGAAAACGTTTCCAGGCCGTCAGAGCTTTCACGCTTGAAAGTGGGCAGCAGGAGATCGAACGTCAAAATCAACGAAGGAAAGAAAACGATGGTGTCGCAAGTCCATCCCTTTCGCATTCAGGCGACGAACTTCGCTCGAAATCGCCTTTGAGTCACATCCCCGAGGAAGGGGGTCCTTTCGCTATCGGAGGAGACGACTCGGACGAAGAAGCGGAAGCGCTAAATACTCCGTCACAATCTACCCCATCTCTTCAAAATTCGCGCACGCCTTCTGTCTCATCATCGGCCGACGACAATGTTCCACCTCAACTGCGGGGGATGTCTGAAAAGGCGCGAGGAAAAATGCCTGCCGGGCAAATGTCTTTCTCGAGACAAAATAGTATGAGCAGCCTGAACGGTAATGTTCCAGCCATTCCGTCTACAAGTACTGGTTTTACTCCAACTGCAGTTTGGGTAAGTCGATTCCTACCCCCCTCAATCCATGTGTCACTTTTCCTGACAAGTTTTGTTTTAGCTCGACTCCTGGCTCCCCGAACTTCCCCTCCACACGATCCTCACCATTATCTCCGCCATCTCACCTCACGTCCCCGACGCCGCCCTGCAGTCCTCTTCTAGCACAGAAGCCCGCACTCTAGTCTCCAACCTTCCCTCCTTCGCCGAAGAGCCCCACATCCAGACCATCCTCTCAGAGCCTTCCCCGATCCGCGTGCACTCCTTCGAGTGGACCACACTCTCTATGGGCTGGTACGAGTCTCTGCTCTGGGGATTCATCTTCTCCAGTGAGATGGTCGTCGGCTCCGCGTCCGGCTCTACACCGGGCACCGTGGGTGTCTGGAACGGCACGGGCGTCAAGCTATTCAGGGTCCAGGAGACGGCGGCGCAGGGGCCGACACTGTTTGCGCCCAAGGGCGCTGTGGACGCCGTCGGCAGCAACCTGGTGCAGCGGATCGGGAACTTGAATCTGAGGGGATGGAATAACAATCCGAGCAATAACCAGGATACATCATCGTTACAGAACGCATCCAGGACTCCTAGTGTGAGGGAGGTATAGTCGATCTGTTTTGTCTATTTGTTGATACCGTATCTCTGTCTCGTTCGTTTTCCCTCTTTTTTATGTTTTAGGAGGATACCTGTCTCTGGCGTTGTTTGTCCCATGACCAAGCGGGCGTTCCGTGACTTGGGCCAATTATCAGTTCCATTTTGTTTCTTCCTTTTTTTTCTCCTGGAAATGGCAGTTTTTCATTCTACCGCTGTACCTATGTTGCTTCCCGTACATTGTTTTAATTTAAGGGGAAATGGTAACCCGCGCGCGTGTCCTCAAACAGCGTCCGATTCTGTCATGACTTATGACAGGAACTAGTAAACATCACTGTTACTGTCTAAGGCGCTCTGCCCTGAGACTTGTCTTCTACGGCAGTACTAATTTTAGGTCTCTCTCCTTCCAGGACACACAAAAACTCTCAGTTTCCTTGTCTTGTTGAGACCTTCCCTGTGGGACATGGAAATTGAGAAAGGGGCAGGAGTAGTCCAACCAAAGCATTGTGTCTTTTCCCAGTATATCTTTGAATATCCTCGATTTCATGTGCTTGGTTGATTGATGGTGTTTTGTCTACTGGACTAAACTAGCCCGAGCGAACGAACCCTGTACCTGAAAGGTACGTACGATAGTGTACTGTACAATCGAGTAGAATCGATTTTTTATCGAAAACAGGCCCATTACAAGTAGTAGAATGGAAAGTTTGCTTTTTTGTCTTATTACCAGCCTACCTAATCATCCGCAATGTCGGATGCTGTATACAAAGGTTGTACGTAAGAACCTCACATACACCCCTCCTTGAGCATCCAAATAGAACTTGTCTTCTTTTTCTTTGATGTTGGCATATAGACACCACTCGGGCATCGTGTCGACTGATGCTTACGTGACGTTCCTTTTTGTCATATTAGTCAGTTCAAACTGACAATGCTGGTGTCTGGAATTCATGCCTAGAATGACGATGAAACCCTAATCCAGTGACACGAAGAGAAGCAGCAGAGAAGCATTTACTGATAAAAGGATTACTTCCAGGAAGCATGGATGAGGTATACATATACCTATGTATGGAGCATTGGTAGAAATAGTGGTCTCAAGATTACTCCGGTAACTCCGGGTTGCGCGTTTCTTGACTGCCGTAGTAATAACACTGCGACAGACGCTCAATGGTGATGATTCAATTGCCGATGGCGAAATTTGTTCCAGTAATAACCAAAATGCCTGCATCTCATCGCATAGTAATTGGTCATTGTGAAGTTGCCAAGTCGCATGTACAGCCACGTGGGGAGGAGATTGGCAGCGCAGTTGTCGGTGGATCGACAACGTCGGTCGGCCTCTGCTGCTGCTGACGAGCAAAGGAATGTCAGCTATTAAAACACTCCGTACACCTTCTCTCCTGTCGAGAGCGGCCTTTCTCGGTCCTTAGTTCGGGAAGAAGCTCTCTTGTTCTTTTCTGCTTCCCAATTCCTTCGTTTTTAGTCGTTCTCTAAAGAAAATGAAGTTCTCGACGTTATCGCTATTGGCCGCGACACTCGCGAGCTCGAAGCTTGTCGCGGGAAGCTCCCTTTCCCCAAGCCTCCAGAACATCCTCAAGAACACCCATGGAAGCGACGCGTATCACTATCCAACGGACTTCACAAGGGGAATTATGCCTGTAAGTTTTCAAACATAGCCCAGCACGAACGACGGAGAAATAAAGCTCTCTGTCACAGGCCTTTGGGGAGCTTTGAGCTTAAGCTAACCCATTGCGCTGCCTATAGATTCCCGTCCACTCGCACAAGTATGCTGATGTTCACCGCTCATAACATGAAGAAGGCTTAGTGTCTTGTCTGTGGTCAATTGCTGACGGACCTCAAGTGACTACTGGAGAGACGTGCCCTTCTATACTGGTACAGATGCGACGCCCTGTTTGCCCTTCGTACACCGCTAATGATCGGTTATTCCAGCTCTTTCCAAAGGATGCATTTCGACCGAAGCTGATGTCTGGCTGTACAATGATACCCTTTATGTGCGTATCAATACTTGATATGCTTCAACTACCCTCACGGATGGTATGCTTATAGTGGAACAGGTCGGTCACGACGAGTCATCGTTGACCGAAGAGCGGACCCTCGAATCGCTATATATCAATCCAATCCTGGATACCCTGAAACGCCAGAACCCGACCACCCAATTCGTGACTTCAAAAACTAAGAAGTGAGTACCGAGTCGATCCCAGACACCCCCAGCAGCATTGCACGTGCTGACGCGCAGATGCCCTTGCAGCGGTGTATTTGATACCAACACCAGCCAAACCCTCTACTTCTTTATCGACCTGAAGACCTCTGGCCCTGAGACGCTAAAGGCCGTCATTTCCGCTCTGGAACCCCTTCGTGAACCGGGCTATCTCACTACCCTCAAGAATAACAAGACCCTTATCAACGGCCCTGTTACGGTCATCGGCACTGGAAATACTCCGCTGAACATGGTGGGACCTATCGCTGATCGCGACTATTTCTTCGATGCCCCTCTCGAATCACTGAATGACACCGAATACGCGGATGTCACGTCGTTGATCTCGCCCATCGCATCTACAGACTTCGAAGAAGTCTTCGGCAAGGTCACTTCAGACACTGTTCCTGCATTGTCTCAGGAGCAGCTGAGCACACTCCGTGCTCAGATAGCCACGGCGAAAAGTAGAGGAATTGGTGTCCGGTACTGGAACACGCCATACTACCCGATCAGGCTCCGGAATGAGATCTGGAGAACGCTGCTGAGGGAAGGCGTCGCCCTGGTGAACGCTGACGACTTGAATGCTGTGGCAAAATTTTTCTAGATTTAATTTCTTTTATCAAACGGTACATAGATCTCCGTGACGAGATTTCATATCCGCATATATTCGCATTTGGAATGTCGGGAAGAGAATTGCTTGACCTATGCGGCAACTGGCCGCCTTTCCCCAGGTGAGCAATGTCGATATTTGTGAGAAGGTTTGTATAATTGAATTATTCGAGTGTATACTGGTACGATAGGGAAAAACCTACTATGTGTATTGAATAGGAAAGTGCTGCTTAATACGTCATATATTGGAATGAACATTGATTGACCACTGACCACTATGAAGGAAATCAAAAAAGCTTTTTCCATTTCAGAAAAGACCTTCTTCGTCGCGGAAGAGGGCTGCTTCTAGAAAGGGGCACTGTACTCTAGTTCTAAAGCGCATATATGGCAGCTTAGTGGAAGAGAGTATGTGGCTTGGAATCAACCATATTGATAAGGTAGATTTCCTTGCAGCATACCCCAAAGCTCATGCAGAAGCCTTCAAACCTGAAAATATTAGGAATGGCTTTGCAGCAACTGGATTAGTGCCATTTAATCCAGAATAAGTCATCTTACAGCTTAATATACAGCTCAAAACCCCTACACCACCTGGAAGCTGTGCTGGAGCCAATTGGGTGCCAGAGACACCTCATAATATCATTGAATTACAGCATCAAGCAACTGCAATTAAGGAACTTTTGAAGCAGTGTATGCAGAGCCCTCCAAGTCCTACTAATATGGCATTAAATCAGCTTACCAAGGGCTGCCAATTGGCTATGAATAGTGCTGTACTTCTTACAAAGGAAAATCATGATTTACAGGCTGCAAATGAGAAGCAGAGGCAGAAGCGCATGCAATCAACCAAGCAGCTATCTCATAAAGGAGGCCTTTCAATTCAGGAAGCACAGGATCTTATACAAAGTCAAATTCCAGATCAAAATCAGGTGCTGGAGGGTATGGCCACTCTGGCCATGGAGGCAGCTTCTGCACCTCGTATGCGTGCACCACTGAGGTGCAGTGACTGTGGCACTATTGGGCATAAAAGGACTCAGTGCTATAATCGCTCAATTTTATAATTTTTGTAAATAATTACTGTTTTGGAGAGATAATTAAGCATCAAGTTCTATATAGAATTCGCGATTGTAACGGCGGACCTAAGACTTCTTAGGCAGAGGCTCGTTGGGTTTATCTTGAAGACAGAAAGCAAGAGAAAGAGATGACTAGGCCGTTACTAGCAATGTTGCTATCAAGATTGCTATTTGAGTTGACCACGGGGTCCTAATCCCCATGGTTAAGGAGCGTCTTATATACATGTTGAACTCTGCTTCGGAAATACCTATCCGGTGGATCATGACCATGGATGGATCAAGGGTCAGGTTGGATCAAGAGGTCGGACGGATCAAAGGTCCTGATGGATCATGGCCATCGCTCTTGATCCATTGTCACGTGATATATTCTCCCCCTCACTGTCTTATCGGAGATTCCTAGGCTGTGCCATAACAGCGATGTGGAAAGGTGGCCCGCTCGGTTGGGCGGCCCGCTCGGCCGGGAATTACATTATATAGGACCGCGAAAGCAATATCACGTGACCTTTTTCAAAGTGGAACGCGCCCTGGCGTCCCGCCGACGCGTGCCCCTGTTAGCTTCATCTATTAAATGGAAGATCGATTATCCTAGTTTTGAGTACCATAGTCCATGCATTCCACTTAGGTATATAATCCCAATGTCTAAGCCCGATCTCGGCGACCTCCTTGCTGAAGTTCTCCCGAAAGATGTGAAGACCACTCTTCGTCATATCTCAACCCCCCCAACTCCATGCGAGGCCATCTTCTCGGCCCCGCCGGGGGAGGATCCCGAGACTACATTCTGCGAGAATCACTTCCTGACAGTATCGATCAATCGCGATGACAAGGACGAGGAGGAGCTCATCGTCTTCGGGATCGAGGTCCTGATCTACAGCACGGATCGCCTTACGACCATCTTCATCTCCAAGGCCGATTCGACGGGCAACTTGCGCCTGTTGAAAACTACGCCCAAGATTTCGCTGATCAGGGTGATTTCTACCACTTTCCTTTCCTACTTGGTGCAGACCCGTCAGCGACCAGGGGTCAGGCTGGTTCTGTCGCTGTTTGCGCGCGCCCAGAACCAGTACTTGTTCCCGGGCAGCATCGACAATGTGGGCAAGCATGTCCTGGACGACCGAGGTCTGATCAAGTGGTGGTGTCGAGTAGCTGATCCTATTTTGAGGGAATACGAACCGGAGTCCCGATCCCAGGATAAAGGGCTGCTCGACCAGAGAGTCGAGTCGGTAAAAAGTTCGGCGACTGCGTATTTGATCGTCCCGGGCTGTGATAAGTTCGAGACAAGGGCGTTTTTCCCGCCTACGGCAAAATTCGATGACAAGGAGCATCCCAGATGGGTCAACTCGTACCCTCTACATCAGGTTTGCAAGAACCCAGGGGCCCCTCCAAGGTGCTTGGTCCCCCGGTTTCCGGATGACCCTAAGTCACGCTTCCTTCTCGACTTGGATGACGAGCTGCCGGAACGGACGGAGGCGAGTGACTCCGTCAAGAAAGAAAATGCGGGGCAATGGAGGAGTGTCCGGTCCTTGGACCAGTTCTGGGAGATGATGTCCTTTCGACAGGAGTGTTCTGCCGGGAGGCTCACTGGATTCCTGTGGTTGGTTGTCAATCCCCCGGGTGTTGTCAACTCCGATGACATAGCGGATAAAGCGCCTCGGCCTCAGCCTAGTGAGGCTGACACGGCTGCATCGGTTCTTCCTACGCCAGAAACATCCCAAACCGAAAATGTCACCGCTGTCAGTCCAGAAGAGCCTACGGAGAAAGTGGCAACTACTGCAGAGGCTCATGACCCGTCAACGGAAAGTGTACGGGAACCTGACTCGAAAAAGTTGGAGCATGATGAAAGACCGCCTCGGCTGTCGAGTACATCGACTGAAAGGCCTGTGAAAGCAGAATCAAACGTGTCCAATCCATTTCTCTGGCCCGAGGCTGGAAGAGGACATGTTATTTTCAGTGACAACTATTACAAGACCGCCATTGAATTCCTACTCGAGCAGGATTTCGAAAACGAGGAAGTCTCCATCTCTAGCACTAAGGCGTGGGTTAGCAAGGTTGCTTCTCTCGCAGACACGTTGTGGTGGGGCCAACATGTCGTGGGGAAGAATATCAAGGCTGAAAGTGCCACTAAGCCTCCAGAGGCAGGTAACTTAATGGACACAGGCCTGGTTCGGAAGCGAAAGAAGGAAGACGCGGAGGATGGCAAGGCTCCAAGCGCCGAAAATGGCGAGGCGAACTTACGATCCGCCCAACCGGAGCCATCGCCTAGTGTCAACGTTCTCAATGCTAGTTTTGTGAGGAAAAAGAAGAAGGCATGATTTTGGAATTGGGGGTTTCCGGTTACATACCCAGGTACAACGGGGGGTTTGGAGTTTCTGATTGGAGAGTCAAGCGCGGAGTTTACGAGTCAAATGGACAGGTGTATCCCATAGGTACTATTACTTGACCAGTCCAGGACTTTTATGTGGGTTCTACGGAAGGGGACAGGTCCTAGGAGATCGGTTTATTACTTTATTTCTTTGTTAATTCTGTTGTTGCCTCCTTTCTGCTAGGTAGGCAGAAGAAAAGCAGATTGACTTCTTCGCTTCTTCGAATTCAACCCATGTTTGTATTTTTCTTAGCTGGGAGAGGACCCTATCCTCCAGACCACTATCGAATGTTTTATTTCTGTCCTGTCGGTTTCTTAGCGCGATCGATATCTTTGATCACCAATCATTGGATAGAAGGCCATTAGCAGTTGTTGGATCAATGCATCGGCGACAGATGCGCCACTACGCATTGCTGCTTGTCTACCACTACTGCACACTTAGAACGCTACGTACCAACTTCCCATCTTCTTATTGTACGCTTTCCATCCATCTTTTGGCTCGTGGGCAGATTACCAACCCATCTTGACTACTAAAGTGTGGAGCTTCGGGCATTTTTCTTTTCTTTGCTGTCTTCCAAAGTATGTTGCACAGCGTCTGCCTCACAAAGGGCGGTATGCATCCGCCGTTTCATTTGCCGCCCATACCAATACTAATCCACGAGAAAAGAGACCGACCGGCCGCAGATATGGTAGACTTGACTGAGCCGCAGCTTATCGCTATTTTTGTGTGCAGCAAGCCAGGATGGCTGTGCATTTTGACGAGGAGCGTATGGGTTTGAAGTCTATCCACTCCTGCATGTTATATAGTACTTTGGTATTTGGTTCTGCTATGGCTGTTTGTAGGTATATGGTTGACTTGGGACTCTGTTCTTTTCCTTCTGGATTTACATTTTTCGCTATCAATTCCCTTTTTATCACTTTCTCATTATCGAGAAGCTGTACCATTCATTATCGGAACCTATCAAAGGAATGGGATGCAACTTTGAACTAAGGGCTTAACTTTTAGTTGTCTCCATATTATTTCAACGATGATACACTTGATCTTCATCTTTCCCATTATCTTATTTCTCATACCAGCTTCCTTCGCAATGAACTGCTCTCATCTTCCCATCTACATCGACATCCACCAACGACACGTCCACGGTAGTGACTCGCTCGAGTACGACACTCCTGTGGGTTTTGGATCACCGGCCCAGAACCAAAGTCTCTTCCCGTCGTTGACGCATAACGAAACGTCGGTGGCTGATGTAGATCTCCGCCGTGAGAGTAATCTTACCAATCGCTCGAATGGCACCGGTGGCTTCTTCCAGCCTGATGAGTCTCGGACGTTAGTCGACTCGAACCTATTTTGGAAGGAAGTCGCTGACATCAGATACTAGATGGAAGGCTGACAAGGCGTACAAGTCGACCGATATCAACTCATCGTCGGAAGACGCAGTATTCGGGTCCGATACCGTGCATCTCTATACCCATTTCTTCCAAACCGAGCCGGTTTCGGAGACGACTGTCGACAACTTCCCGTTGAAAGTCATCTCCAATGGCAGTGCAGTCCCCGGGAAGCTTGGGCTCGGTCCTCAGTCGACGTTACTCACAAAGTTATACGATGACAGTCTCATCTCGTCGCGATCTTTTGGACTCTACGTGGGCAACGGCTCTCCCCAGACGAAGGGATCTATTGTTAACGGGAGCTTGACTCTGGGAGGATACGATTCGAAGCGCTTCACCGGGGGGGTTTACAAGTATACGTTGGATTCTTCTGGCGCCAATCCTTTCCGAGTACACGTCAAGCAGATCATCCTGCACGATGACGGAGGAGAGGTACAGAACGTGAGCCTAGTGAAAGGTGATGGATTTGATGCCCAGATCACGACGGACCAATATGCTCTATCGCTGCCCGCAGACGTCACCCGGGCTTATGCTGATGCGCTTGATGCAGCAACCCCTTCAGGAGATGCTGATAGTTCTTTCCGGATCAACAACAAGCCTTTCAACGGCACCATGTCCGTCATACTCTCCACTGGTTTCACAGTAAAGCGGCAAAATATCTCCTGGTCCAATGCCGTCGTCGCAGGACGACAGCAGAACTTGAATAGGAGCAACGATGATAATGGACGAGGACCAGAACAATTCTATTTGGGTAACGCCTGGCTCAGCCAGGTCTACCTGGTCGCCAACTACGATGATAATACTTTCCACCTCGCCCAGGCCGTCCAGGATACGGACTTCGTCTCTCTCCAGACACTGTGTCCCGGGGATGTGCCTCGTCCCTATGCAGACCCGGACACCAGCAGCTTTGCAAAGAGGGGTCTAGTCGGTGCCGTCATTGGCGGTGTTGGAGCTGCTATTCTTCTCTTGTACCTTGGGGTCTGGATATACGCTTCCTACAGGGAAGCAAGGAGGAGAATGAAGACTGTGCACTGGTTCAAAGGGACCAATAAGAGCATGGAGGTCCCTACTTTCGATGAGGGAGATGAGATGATTGCGATGATGCATAATGATGACAAGGTGCGGAGAGACTCAAGCTGAAAGGACATGAAACTGCTTTCGGGGTTATTTCCAGCGACTTTTCCATCCTGTTTTTCTTGGTTTACATGGTTCAACTTCTAAAAATTTGCAAAGCATATAGCGTTTGGCGTCTGCAATCTTCACGATACTTAACCATTTCAGCTGCTGTAGGTATCACTCTCCACTTATGGTTCTCAAAATCTGTCATTTAAAATAACATCAGTCTCCAATCCCGGCTAGTAGACATTCTGACCAGTGCCTGTGTGGTATTAGTCAACCGTGAAGGTCGCATGGCGCCAGGAACAATAACTTAAACTATAAATAGAACCGATCCATAAACCAGCCCTCTGTATGTACTCCGTAGATTGTAATCTCTGGGAACATGCGGTCAAAGCGTGCATAGGGCATGAATGGCCCTTGTGTACGTGAGATGGCAAGGAACAGCTCGGGACACAATGCCTCTTTCGACTCCACCATTAGGGGAGCAAGCATCTCTCCGTCTGGACTATATGAGCTGGAAGTTTAGGACTTTTTGTCCATTCGGAGCACACACGACATCCGTGACGAGCCGAACGGCACCGACGGGAGCTTCCCCGGACGGCGACAAACCGCGGACGAGACACGACGGCAGCGAAGAGGTTGATATCACGACCTGTGTTTTTGCTTCCGAGATCAAGTCTCTACCTCGTCTGTCATGCAACATGTCAGCAGAATGAGCAATTGGAGAGATGAATGATCGACAGTCTGAGGATATCTCGGCCACGGAGCTCCACCGTCCAGCTCAGCGCGGGCTGAAGTTCGGCACGCCGGGAGGGGCTCGCGTCCACCTCATCGTCCAGCCATCTCGACGAACAAAGAACGCTCCGCCCGCATCCGAGCGGTTTTATTGTACGGACCGGATCAGCCTTGAAAATCGCTCGTCTGGTTCTTCTCCTCTTTTTTTCCCTTTCCTTAGAATGCTCTCTTCGCTGAGCGCGTTCGTTCCTGCAGCTTCATCCGCCCGTCGCCGTGTCCGCCCATGCTAAAACTCAATCCGAACTCGAGCTCTCTCGATGTCGGACGAGCCGTCGATCCCGACGGCCATGGCGAGATGTCTGGATGGCTGCTCGCACTGGGCTGGGTAGGCTTGATCTGGTACCTCACGGTCACGGCGGTTTGTCTGCTGGGATATTTCCAATTGTAAGTCTTTTTTGGTTGACGATTGTTCTGTGTTGAATTGACATGAGAGCTTACACGACCAGATGGAGACACTACTTGCGCACGCCGTACCGGTCATTCTCTTCTACGAACCCTTCCCAAGCACCACATGTCACGGTCATCCGCCCTGTCAAGGGCCTCGAACCGCATCTCTACGAATGCCTGGCTGCTACCTTCCGGCAGGACTACCCCGTTGATAAGTTGACCATCTACTTCTGTGTCGATTCCCGGAGCGATCCCGCATATCCGACGTTGGAGAAGCTCCTTGCGGACTTCCCACACGCCGATGCACGCATATACATCGAGGAGGAGGACCCGTTGCTCCAGCCGGGCAGTTCGTACCCGCTTGGTCCGAACCCCAAGATCAGAAACATGAGTCGTGCGTATCGGGAGGCAAAGGGCGATATCGTCTGGATCATAGACTGTAATGTCTGGGTTGGAAAAGGCGTTTGTGGCCGGATGGTCGACAAGCTGTGCGGTTTTGGATCCGGGGAGAAGTATAAATTCGTGCACCACCTGCCCATCGCGGTGGATGTGGATGCGGAGGGTGGATTGAGGCAGGAGCGTCAGGCACTACTTGAGAGCAGCCACAATGGTGACAGTGACATCTTGATCGGGAATGAGACAAGCCGCAAGGAATCAACGCCCAGCTTTCTGTTCCGGACTCGTGGTGGCAGGCTGGAGGAGCTGTTTCTTTCTTCTTCGCATGCGAAGATGTACACTGCCATCAACACCGTCTTGGTTGCTCCTTGCGTCGTGGGCAAGTCCAACATGTTCCGCCGCTCGCATCTCGACTACCTCACGACCCCGTCTCCGTCGGACCCTCACCCACGCAATCCTGGAATTGACTACTTCTCTGACAATATCTGCGAGGATCACCTGATCGGAGACCTCCTCTGGAGGAAGCCGATTCGGGAAGAGAAGGAATACGGTGAACGATGGGGCAAGCATGCACTTGTCTTTGGAGATCTGGCTGTTCAGCCCGTCGCGAACATGAGTGTAAAGGCCTACATTGCACGTCGTGTCCGGTGGCTGCGAGTACGCAAGTTCACAGTTCTTGCCGCAACCCTGGTTGAGCCTGGTACGGAGTCATTCCTCTGCTCTCTTTACGGGACCTTCGGGGTAACTACCTCATTGGCTCACCTCCTTCAACGGAACAGCTCCAATATGTGCCAGCACCTGAGCACCTGGACCGCATTCTTCGTGTTGTGGCTCCTCGGCTTGGCTTTTTGGGCCTTCACCGACTGGACCTTGTATCGGAAGCTCCATTCAGGAGCGACCGTCGAGGTAGACGAGCAGACGCCGTTCTTTGCCCGTCCGCTACCCAGGGGAACTGCAAGACGCCCATTCCTGCACTGGTTTGCAGCCTGGCTAGGACGGGAAACATTGGCATTACCGATTTGGATATGGGCCGTCTGGGGCGGCATTACCGTCGTCTGGCGGGACCAAAAATTCAAGGTCGGCTGGGATATGAAGGTTCGGGAGATTGGCCCGGCACCTGGGAGCGGTAGATTCAGAACTGTCTCGATGGACGGATCTTACGATGGTATGGTTCCGCTTATGAGTCGCAGTAGTGCTGGATCGAGTAGCAGTCAAGGTCGGAGTATTACTAGGGAGGAGAGGAATAAGGTTAGACGAGATTGATGGATGGGTTTCATTGTTCATACTATTAGAGCTTGTGTATATTGTTATGATTAGGTGAGCGTCTTTGTGTTCATTGTAAATAGCATTTTCAACGAGGTATGCATCTTGGGTTCCTTTTTAGATCAAACATCCTTTCACCAAGAAACAAAAGTAGAAAAAGACCAAGCCAGAAAGGCAGGAAAAAAAAGTAGAAAGAAAAGTCTTTACATATCCCATCAAAAGACCCAAATCCTCTATTCTTCAATTCCCATTCGCACCCGTCTTCTCAACCCCCTCCATCTCCTCCCCAGCATTCCCATCCCCATTACTCTTAACCCCATTAGCACCAACACCAGTCTCCAACCCAGCCCCCTTCTCACACCCCAGCAACCACTCCACCACTTCTCTCCCCTTAGACATCTTCCCCACCCCTTCTTCTTCCTGCTGACCTTCCTTACCCTCCTCTTCTCCTCCTTCCTTCTGCTCCTGCTCCTCCTCCAAAGACCAAGCCGTCCGCTCCGCGAGGAAGACAGCGTCGTGGCCCGTGTCGTTCTTGATGTCGATGTCGGCGCCGGCCTCGACGAGGGCCTTCACGCAGTCGAGGTGCGTGTTCAGCGCGGCCCAGTGCAGCGGCGTGTTGCCCGAGTTGTTGCGGTGGTTGATCAGTGAGGGGAGCTCGTTGGGGCCGTCGGAGGCGAGAGTTTGCAGGAGGTAGGTGAGAATCTCTACATAATAATGGTCAGTTAGATATCCCCTATGTACATCAGGGCCATGGCCCTGATACAGTAAAAATAGAAGGTAGAGAGGGGAGAGAAAGAAGGGGGGGGGAATACATACCAACATTCCCATTCGCGGCCGGCCAGTGTAGGAGACAGGCACCCGTGCCCCCCTCGCTCTCGTCCTCATTGTCGACCGCGGACCGTATTATCAAGGACGCGGGGACATTGTGCTTCTTGCTCAGGTTGGCGATATCGGTCTTGAGGGCGTCGAGGTCGCCGACGCGAGCGTCGTAGATGAGGTCGTCGATGTCCTCGAAGGAGAGGGAGACGGGGACAGACATTGTTTTCGTCTATTTATCTTTGTATATTTGTCCTTGATAGGGAGGGAAAAGAATATATGGGGAGGTTAGGACTCTCTCTCTGTGCTTTGTTCCCCTTGAAGCAAGAAAGGTGGAATACGAAAGAAAAAGAGGCTATGTTAGAGTAAACAAGTTCGCCTCCTCTAATTGGGGCGCGGAAGCTTGAATAATAAGTTCGTGTAGATGCCCTCTCTCCTCAGCTCGAAACAGTCAAAAAAGAAGGGTATTATGGATGACTTCTGGTCTCGATGTTAGTCATGTCCTCTGGGGCTTTTGCATAATAATATGCAATTATCAGATGGCTTTTTTAGAAGGGGAAAGAAGAAGAATCTGGGTATACGATGAATGAGAACAGAGACGTCATCTTGACATCCAACATAGGCATAGGCATAGACATGATATGTGCATGTGCATGTGCATGTGTGTAGTATGATTTGATTAAAATAAGACATCGATAATTCGCAGAACAATATCTTTTTTAAAAAAAAATGAACAAGAAAAAGAGGGGTAGGTTTTTTTTATATCCCGTTATTAAAAGCGTAAGGGGAAAAAAAACATAAACATAAACATAAAGTGTGTGTATGCTTGTTAATCACTTCGAACTCGTGCGATCCAATTCCCACCCCCCTCTCTGCCTTATCGATAGCTAAAAAAAATGGGATGGTGATATAAATTTTCAGGAACACATACTTGACAGCAAGAAGCCCCAAATCACCAGAAGAGGCGTCTCGCGGCGTTTAAAGTCGAACTTGACAGAACAAAAGAAAACAATTTAAACTCACCTAGCAATGATCCTCAGGCACTGTATGCAACAGAGTACTCCTTTTCCACCGATGCCTCGACGTCGTTGGCCCGAAGAAACTTGCCCAAAGAACAAAAGTCATGTGACGCACGATGCCGAGGTGGGGATCCTTTGGATCATGATGGGACTGAGCCGAACCCCAACTCTGTTTGTTCAGGACATCAGGCCACAGAATGTGTATATGTGTTTGGTTTTTTATGAAATGTCGAGCTTATTCTACAAATGGACTCATTGCGGATAGAATATATAGAAGATGGTTCAAGTTCCTGGGTAGTCATGCACCTAGTGCGGTCCCATACACCAGCTAAAGTCCTACACCAACCATTTAGAGCTTCAAGAGTCCTTGCATCTACAATGAAGGGACGTATTAATAAGATAGAGGCCATAAGTAACTAATATTGAAGCCCATTCAGTTGGTCCGATTGCATAGACTTAAGACATGGAATTAACTAGTTAACTAACGTAATTCCCTGCCGACCGGAACACCCGCCCGAGCGGAACACCTCGATTACCTAGATGAAATACTATATGAATTTACACCCAAAATAACAGCATAATTCGACAATATTTAATTGCTAGATTGATTAGGACATCTATTCCTTTTATGACCCCTAACTCCGCAATTCGTACACTGCGGAGGGGCTCGCTGGCGCTGCTGTACAATTGCAGCAGCCGATCCTTCCATAATACTAGCAGGAGCTTTGTTGGCTTCATTATTTCTCTGTATAAGAGCTTGACCTTCTTCAATAGATAGACCCTCTATAGGACCCATTTGATGATTAGATTGTCACTTTTTCTGCTGGAGTTCTTCATTGGCTAAGCGTAGATTCCGGTTCTCCTGTGCCATAAGGGTTTTCTCGCTCACTAGGCATTCGTATCGCTGAATGAAATG
>NW_027192529.1:3035925-3040693 GCF_041956765.1 Thermoascus crustaceus | reverse complement strand
GTATAGATGGAATTTGATTCTCCTTTAAAGCGTGGATTGCTAATAGGAGTCTCCCCTCTTGCTCTGTGGAATTTCTTGATGATTTAGGCTTTTTTGGTGGCATGGTGGGTGGTTAAATAATATTGATTCTGACACTGTGGAGGAAGCTCATGAGGTGTTCCGCTCGGGCGGGTGTTCCGGTCGGCAGGGAATTACGTTACCGCATCCAAGTATTACATAAGCCGTTTCCCACTTTCCGAGTCATAACCGTAAACAAGAGCACCCGTAGTAGATAGACGAAAAAGATCAACACATTGTACTGGCCAAATGCTGTAGATTCCACTACCAACGGGCTAGTATCCCTATATGATATGTACATACTGTACTACATTGTATGCATATGCCACAGAACGCCAAAACCCCGTCTGCTCATCACAAAGGTATCATCTCAAAGCCACCCGTACCACCAAGTCCGGAAGGGAAAAAGAAAAGGCTATGATCACACCCATGATACGTTATATCCAAACAGTAATAGTCTAAAACAAAAAAAGCATGTCAATCCCGCAACCATGCTCTTCTCTTTTCTTCCTTTCTTTCACGCCGCTTCTCTTTGAACGCCTTCAATTCCTTCTTGCTCAGTTTCTTCCCGCTGCGCTCAGCCTTGAGGCTCCTCCCATCGTGACTGTTGGCGGCGGCATCCACATCGAAGAAGGCATGCAGCTGTCGTCGGGCCTTGTTCTCCTCGCTGTAGTTCTCCGGCGTCAGGGACATGGGCTGCCACTTGCCCGTGAACCGGTTGAACGTGCCGGTGGCAGTGTACATGTAGCTCGGGTCCATGCCGGCAGCTGCTGCGGATGTGGTCTGTTCATATTGCTGCTCGTATTGCTTCGCATAGGGGGCCGTCGGGTCATAATCGCCGTGAATTGCGGGATTGTAGCCACCTGCGACGGGAGATGTTCTCGCCGTCGACGAGGCGGCTGCTGCTGTACTACCACCCTCTACTCCCGGTGCGTGCGCGTCCGGTACGCGGGGATTCTCCCACTGTGACACGCCGGTGAAGCGGTTGTAAAAGTAGTACGCCTGCGAGTTTGGATCCCAGATGGGTTCCCATCCGTCATCCTCAACTTGGCCCGGTGGCGCCTCGTTGGGGAGGGGTGGGATCTCCTCATCTGGTAATGGTGACGCAGAAGCAGCTGCTTCACCCTCCTCCGCCTCACCTTCCTCTTTGTCTTTGTCCGATTCACGTGTTGTTTCCTTTTCCTTCGGAGTGTTATCCTGTTCCTGTTCCTGTCCGTTCACTGGTTGTTTTTCTTTCTTCTCTTCTTGTGCTTCCTCAGAGGGAGTGTCAGGCGAGGACTTGGTATCCGTCGCCTCTTTCTCTTCACTGGGAAGACGGTCTTCGGGATTCGAGGGAGGGTTTGCAGCCATCCTGTATTAGCACTGCCTCACGCGCAAAAGGTAATAAAGAAAGAGGAAAACCAGAGAGGATCAATGAGGTCCTCCTAATTGCATTGCCTGCAAAACAAAGTGCCTCAGGTCCTGGAATGTCGTAGAACACAGGTCTGGAGAGGGAGTGAATTCCAGTATCGCCGGCGGCGTTGATGGCTGCGAAGATATCGCGCTAAGCCAAGGACGGAATAGTCGACACATGGCCCGATTACCTCATATAGCCGAGAACAGCTCGGTGACGCCACAACTATAGGAAGAGGACTCGACTGCTAGCTAATCTATATGTTTACAAGCGCCGTAAAGCTGAAATAGATGTATCATATTTCATCCTGACCTCCCAACTTTGCAAGTTTGCGGCGGATCAAAAATTTTACCAGGGTTCAACAGCCACCTGCCACGATGTTTAGGTCACTTTAAAAGACAAACTCACCGGCGCGTAGGTACCGAAGACTTACTTTGGATCAACAGAACGTTTCAAGGTTTGCATCAGCTTGATGGTGTCAGGACCAAGCTCATGCAAGAGAGATTCCTATTCCCCGTCAGCCCCTTTCATGTAGATTCCCGTCATATATGAGTATCATTGCTTTGGTAGTACCTTCTTCCCAATGCCTATTCCATGCTCGCCCTGGATGTTGATTAATTGCCAAGTTCATCATGTAAACAACCCCGCAAGGAAACCTACCGAAACTGTGCCGTCCATTTCCAGTGCCCTGTCCATCATGTCATGGACGCACTTTGCCACTGCAGCTGTCTGTTCAGGGTTCTTCGGGTCATACATCACCGATTGGTGGAAGTTGCCATCACCGACATGGCCCAGTACGCTCGAGAATAGCCCTAGTGTACCGGACTCCCGTTTGGATACGTCTGTAGCATGTTAGCTTTGAAAATGGAAAAGCAGATCTTAAGTGATAGTCAGTGAGACGATACCAATTATCTCCGCCATTCTGGACAGCGGAACGGCAACATCCGTCGACCATATCTCCGTCCCACTCGGACGCTGGGAGAGCATCGCCCAGAGAGCTTCCTTTCTTGCGGACCAGAGATAGAGCTCTTCCTGCTTATTACCCGCAAAAATAAAGGATCCCGCGTTGAAGTCATTGACTATCCTCGCGACCCTTTCGATGTCGTTTCCGATCGTTTCCTTTGTGCCAGAAAATCTGCCACAAGTTAGCACGAGCCTGAATTGCCGATATACGGGCCGCTCTTACTTTAAAAAAAGAGTTGGTAACTCTACCCATCGCCTCTTGCTCGCAGCGCCTCCGCTTTTGTTGATGACCTTCATCTGCACTTCATCCATGATCTCCAAAGCAGCCAGCTGAATGCCTGACCTCATAAGCTTCGCGGCTGCAGAAGCAGCGTCATAGACGGAAGGGAACGGAACAACAGCAACGCTGGTTTCTTGCGGAATAACTGCCAGTTTGAGCGTGATTTCCGTTATCATCCCCAGAGTCCCTTCGGCTCCCACGAAGAGAGAGGTCAGATTGTATCCCGCAGAGGTTTTCCTATCTATTCTTAGCCGAATTACGAGGTAGGTTCACTTGTAGACGAGATATACCGTGGCCTTCTTCGAGTCTTGATGACGGAACCGTCAGCAAGGACCACTGTCAGATTGATTACCCAGTCTTTCATCGTGCCGTATCGCATTGCATTGGTACCACTTTTCATTGTTAGTCTCAGTTTACAGGACTATTCTTCGATCCGAATGCACCGCCTCACCTGCAATTTGTGGACACCATCCCTCCTATTCGAGCCTATTCTTCGTCAAAACATAGTGAAATTAAAGCGACGGGGGGAACCCTACTGTAGGACTGGGATCTAGTGGGAGAAATAAGCCAGATTTTTCAATTTCCTTGTTTAGATCAACCCAGTTTACGCCTGGTTGAACAACCACGTCCATGCTAAGTAATAAGCTTTTGTTAGTTTCTAGTGGAAGAGAGAGCAACCCATAAAGACATCCTTCTGACTCACTCGTCCTCATGAAAAGCAATAATCTTGTTCATACGGCTAAAATCGATACTCAAGCCGGAGAACGGAGCGGAAAAGCTGCCCTCCACGCTCGAACCGGACCCAAATGGAACTACCCGAGAAAAGTCCATCAGCGAAGAATATAAGTATGGCCTGATAATTGAAATATACAAGACTGAGAAAGATGTAGCAATATGCACTTACTCATCGGGACGTTGTATTTATTGCATATCCTCGCGATCAGAGAGACATCCTCCGTGGATGCGGGGTAGACAACAGCTACCGGCCGAACAGAAGAATTCGAAGTCGACCATTCTGAGTATCCATGGGATTCGATCACGTCTTCGTCATAGGACACGGAATCATTTCCAAGGGCCTTGGAGATCTCCTCTGCCGCCTAAATTCGAGCTTGGTTAAGCATTGCATCCGTTCTTGGTGCGTCGATGAGAATGGGATAGAAGGGGGAGCTTGAACTCACAACCAACATTGTCTTGCGGTCCGCATACTGTGTTATCGGTGATGATGGTGACGGAACATGAGAGAATATATTTGAATTTGATCTAGATTGCGCAGAAAAATATCCACCGCAAAAAACCAGGAGTACTAAAGATGCTGCCCACGGCCATAGTTGCCGTTTCCTAGTATCCGGTCCATTCCATACGGGAGGGATTGATTTCTGCGATGCGAGAAGCCTCGGAGGCAAAGCAATACGGCCTTGTCTAGTGACATGCCGAGACCAAGAATTCCTGGAGACATTCAGCATAGGGCGTGAAAGCATTTTGTCCTCTCTGTAGGGAGGAACTGTATTCCGTCTTGTCTTGCGGAGCTCCTCAGCCAAGGAGGGGCGGTTCAAATACCGGACTTTAATCAGCAAAACGTGCAGATGAAGCCAATATAACGATGAGCATCAGCTTCTTATAACCTATGTAAAATGTGAGCACTAAAACGATACTGACATTGAACGATTCAATGAAAGACTGAGTGCTAAGCAGGAGGGCTAATCAGACATAGTTAACTTAGTTAACGTAATCCACGGCCGAACCGCGAATACGACCGAACTGCGGATTTTTGCCGCACCCTACCACGTTCTTGAAGCTGTTCAACCACCAACGCTATTAAATTAGATTATCTAGTAGTAGAATATGAAGCTATTTATTAGGACAATTCTGTATTGTATGTCCAACAGTCCCACAACCACTGCAGCATTGTGGAGCTCACTTGTGAGGCCTAGATGCTTGCTCCTTAACCTGCTCCTCAACTTGCATATCAAGCTGCTGAATGTGATCTAGACCTTCCTGTATAGATAGAATGATATTATTTCCTAGTACAGCATGTCTCCTTGTCTTCTTTTTTATTTTCCACTCATTCTCAGCCT
>NW_027192529.1:2947036-3035386 GCF_041956765.1 Thermoascus crustaceus | reverse complement strand
TTCAATGATTGTGACCCATTCACAATTTCCCTGGATAACTGTATGAGGTCTTTCACGGATGTTGTACAGAGTCCTATTGCAAAGCCAGTTTCATCAAAGTTCCAAATATCATCTTCATGTATGCCGTGCTCTTGAATGGTGGCATATACAACTTCAAACCACTGTTTTATAACTTGTGGATCCTCCTGCTTCACATGCTGGTATGTAATCCTTCAATTATATCTTGTACATAGTTCAGGACAGCATTTTGTAAAAGAATAGGCCCAGTTGACTCCAAGGACTGCAGTAGAATCTTGTGTACATTCACAAAGTAAAATTTGTGCCATTCCACGCAGAAACTCTGGCCGAATTGAAAAGCCTTGTTTATCTGCATCTAGCAGTCGCTTGACAAGAGATTCTTCTTCAATAGCAGTCAATTTATGGCCATTAGTGCATATTTCTGATTGTGGTTTGATGCCAGCAAGCCACTCGCGAAGGGTGCTTTCAGATACACCAAATATCTTAGCAGCTTTCAATTTTGATCTGACTTTTTTATATTTTCATGCGGTAATAGCCATTTGCATGCAAGCTTCCTTAGATAAAGGCATTTTATATGAAAATGATGAAAAATGACACGTTGAAGAATGTTGATTTGGGGGTGCGGCGAAAATCCGCGGTTCGGTCGTATTCGCGGCTCGGCCGTGGATTACGTTAACTAGTTAACTACTCATCATGCAGGAAGCCAATAACCCCATAACCTTGTTAGATTTCAGTATGTACATGGATGAGCAGATCACTGAACTTAGGCATTCGCTTATATGTACTTAAATATGGTATGCTTTGTACATGCAGTGTAGTATGTAGCAGATCGTAGATGTATATATCCAAGACCGTCGTTACAGCCAGAAATCCTGTCGCGGACTAACTAGATCCTTCCGTATATAATATTCTCAACAGCTGTAAGCGTTCCGCGGGATGAAAATGAGTTTTCAGTATTCCATCAGTACGTTCTCTTCTTTGCCGGAACCGAAGGACATTCCTCCTGGTCAAGCGTCTCCTGGATAACATCCCGATATCCGACCTTGATATCCTCCGCCTCTCTCGACTGCCACGTCAAGCTATGCTTCATGTACTTCTCATCGTCTCTCTCGGGGTAGTCCTCCCGTGCATGGCTGCCACGACTCTCTTTTCTCTCCAACGCCGCCTTGGCCGTCTGCGCTGCACAAGTGAGCAGGTTCCGCATCTCCAGTGTCTCGATCAGGTCCGAGTTCCAGATCAACGACTTGTCCTTGACGCAGACATCGTCGCGGAAAGCCCGCTCGACTTCTTGAACCCGGGCGAGGCCTGTTGCAAGCGCTTCCTCGGTACGGAAGACCGCAACGTCAGATTGCATTGCCTTTTGCATATCCGTGCGCAACTGAGCGGTTAGTTTGGTGCCGTCCGACATGCGTAATTTTTCCATGTCTTTAAATGAGGACATGCCGATGTCTGTCGGGGCAGGCCTGTGTGGTGTCCCTTTTTCGTTGTTCTCAGAAATGTGCAGTGCACTCGCGCGACCGAAGACCACCAAATCAAGGAGGGAGTTCGCTCCCAGTCTATTTGCGCCGTGAACGCTCACGCAAGCTGCTTCGCCTATAGCGTAGAGACCAGGTACAAACCTTTCAGCGCCTGTGGATGTGTCCACGTCCAGTACTTGGCCCTTGTAGTTTGTCGGGATACCACCCATACAGTAGTGCACTGTGGGAATAACAGGGATCGGTTCCTTTGTTATGTCGATTCCGGAAAAGATAGAGGCAGTTTCTGCAATCCCGGGCAATCGTTCCAGAATGAGTTCTTTGGGAAGGTGAGACAACTGAAGGTAGATATGATCCTTTTCTGGACCAACACCTCGGCCTTCTCGAATCTCCATGTTCATAGATCGCGCAACAACATCACGGCTAGCCAGGTCTCTGGCCGTTGGGGCGTATCTCTCCATGAAGCGCTCTCCCTCTGAGTTGAGCAAGTAGCCTCCCTCGCCGCGAGCACCTTCGGTGATCAAGACACCAGCGCCATATATACCACTGGGGTGAAACTGGACAAACTCCATATCTTGAAGGGGAAGCCCCACTCTTGCCGCCATGGCGCATCCGTCACCCGTACTTGTATGGGCCGAAGTACACGAAAAGTAAGACCGTCCATAGCCACCGGTAGCTGTTGCGATGTCAATCATTAGTGAGAAGCTGATAAATAGTTTAATATTTGCATACTCACCCAGAATAGTGTCTTTACTAAAAAGACGGTGCAGTGTTCCGGTTTCCATATCAAGTGCAGTCACTCCGACGCAAGCTCCGTCCACCATCATAAGATCCAATGCAAAGAACTCGATGAAAAAGTTACAATTGTGCTGGTCATTGGATTAGTGCTTTTCTTCTAGTCAAGTCATTATACACAGTATCCCACTTTTAGAGACTGGCCATAGAGGGTATGTAGCAACGCGTGACCCGTACGATCTGCAGCGCAAGCAGTCCTGTAGGCTTGACCACCAGTTCCGTACTTCAGGGACTGGCCGCCTATTGGCCGCTAAACAGACGAGATATCAGTCGATTCCTGAGTGCCACGAAGATATAATTGCCAATGGCAAACGAACCTGGTAAATCTTGCCATCTGCTGTCCTTGAGAACGGCATTCCATATCCTTCTAGTTCACGAATTGCTTGAGGAGCTTCTTTGCACATGTAATGCTATATTTGTTAGTCGATCCTTGCTAAAAATGTTTCGTTACGACTATGCCAGGACATACAATGGCGTCCTGATCTCCCAACCAGTCTGACCCCTTGACCGTGTCATACATATGCCAACGCCAGTCGTCTTCGGTCATGTTACCGAGAGCAGCATTGATACCGCCTTGTGCGGCAACAGTATGGGATCTCGTGGGAAACTGTACATGTCAGCGGTTCACTCTTGGAAGAGACACGTAAAGGAAATCAAAGTCAAGGTGTTAATATGAACACCAAACTGAACGACAAGCCTACCAATTTCGATATGCAGGCCGTCTCAAGACCACTCTGCGCTAGACACACTGCTGCCATCAGGCCAGCTCCGCCAGCACCGACCACAAGAGCGCTGAGGCAGTCAGTCACAGGCTAATTTAATATCAACGATAGAGAAAGGCTCAAGAAGATAGATGTGGAACACAAGTTGAAAATCAAAATAGAGCCTAATTAGACATCTTGCATGTTTCAGCCGAGAACGGACTCAACAGACTTACTCATAGCGGTGATCTATAACGTTCAGTTCTCCGGTCCCTTGCCCGACACCCTCAACAGCAGCCTTTCTACTCGTCGAAGAGAAGCTTCGTTGTCCATGGCTCAATGTAGATACGGCTGGGTGCAAATGCGCACCAGATGCTCGATATCCATACCTAGAGATGGACGTGCTGTGTGCTCTTGAGATATGGGGTTGAGTCGACACCTGTCTCTCTGGGTGCTGTGCAGCGCCACCACGGTGTAGAAAGCGTGGAAGACGTCGAACGCTAGCGAGCTGCGATCGTATCATCGCAACTATAGAGGTAACTGTCAAGAATGGTACTACTAAGTAGTTTGGTCTGGACTCTGACCAAGTACTATCGTTGTATTGTGGGTAACCTTTGCATAACAATTTATATGTTAGTTAGATGAACAAATATTTTCCCGACTAAATGGAATCTGAAGCTCGATAAATAGATACCAAGATAACTAGATCTATTCACGATGGCAGCCCACGAAAAGGCGGATCAGTGGACGACAGCGCCCAGCGGACAAAGGTTACACAAGAATTGGCATCAGATGAAGACAGGCTGCAATTCACAGAATTTCACAGAGTCACATATACTTTTCTCAGGACTTGCTCGGCACGATAAGAGTTGAAGACTATTACCTTTGCGGTGAGGATCCGACTGCAGGCTGTGCGCGGCTATTGAAATATGACCGATTTTCTATTACTCTTGTGTCTGAGTCAATGGGAAGAGAGAGGGTGCAGATTCACATACTCAAAGGCTATAGGCTGGAAAAACAACATAAGACAATATAGGAAAGGAACAAGGAGCAGAGTACAGAGTGGAAGGGAATGAAGAAAGCTGGGGGGCGCTTCGGAGCTCGTTACCTAGTGCTGAACGCCATCTCGAAATGCGGCCCCTCATCTATTGCCGAATAATGGGCCGGCATCCATCTCGGAAATCAGTCCTGATCTCGAAATCCAATTTCGAGATTGCAATTCCAGGGACTGTGACTGGTGGAAGCGAGCGCTGGTGGACTTTGGTTAGGGCCGAATCCAACGCTGGGCTCACGACTTAGCCCATCACCCGAGTTCCGAGCAGGCGCGGCGAACGGTAACTGGTCGATGGCTCTTCTCCCCGCGCTGGCTTTGCGGGGAGAGACTCCCGCGGGTATTGTTCTTCCTGGCAGAGCCGAGGATCGTCACATGATGTAGTAGGCCCTAACCCTCGACAGTGTCCCGAAAGGGGCTGCCGCCGTGAACGTGTACTTGCAGGTTGAGCGTTAATAGTAGTCACTTCGAGAGAGTATTCCGTATTCATGTTGCCATTTCCAACAGAGAGGGGATGTAAAGTGTTGCCAGGAGTCGAGAAGGCGTTCTTAACTCCTCACCACTTGTAGGATCTGCAAAATGTCCCAGACCTGGAATCGAGGAGGACAGTAAGGACTTCTCCTGCAAGGATTCTCCAGATATAGCCACCTAGGGACAGCTACATCTTGTAACCCATGGTTCTAGCTCGTGTTTTTGCGGAAACAGGTCCTCACACACCGCACGTCCGCCTTGAAAACGCAATCATGCACGTATGCAGGTCCAAGAGGTCTTCAGCTCCTCTAGGCAATAGTCATCATAATAACAGTCTGTACGCAGTACACTAGAGAAGCATCATTTGTCGTCCTGCATGTGAGGAGGCCCGGAATCGTCGGCCCTCTGCGCCTTGCTCCGGGAGCTGACTAAGCTGGTCGACGAACGCGTGTCCCGGAAAGACAACCGACGGAGAGAGCCTCAACAACACGAGATGCAGCGGACCTGCGAACGCCTCATTGTTTTGCTGCTAGTTCCTTGCGTTCTCTGCATGAGATGAATTCTTTGTACAGATTCTCCGATAATGGGATTTCAAATCTTTCTGGCAGCCATCACTGCTGTCCCTTGTTCTGTGCCCCAGCTAAGGCTGGAGTCTCTGCGCCCTTGCAGGTGGATATCATTCTGCAAGCCCTCTCTGATTTCCTCCTTCTTACTCAGCAGTCTCTTCTTCCCAATTGGATCTATGATCCAGCTACCTATGTTTGATGTCTGCACACTAGGCAGTCAGCCATCACTCTGTACCCTAAGCGTCAAGGGTGTCAAACAACCCTGGGTGAAGAAATCGGGCCCCTTGGCTCCAGCGGGGATCAATCTACCTACTTTTGGAATTTGCATACCTAGAAATCAGTTTCTACAATTACTATACCCGAGGCGTCCTTCGACGTGATATTATGAACAGCCCCAGTTCAAGCAATTGTTGCATGCTGCAGTGTCCATATTGATGCGCCCAGTGAGGGACCCAGTGTTCCTGGAGTCCCTGGGGACAATATTTGATTCCTTTATCTGTACCTTGTCATTTCAACTCCAATAGAATGGGGATCCCGAGCAGTCACTACAGGCTGCGGACGACTAAGACGGCTAGAATTTCTCTCACGAGGACCAGATGGGTAGCCATTTTTTTTTAATATTTTCGTGGAGTTTGACCTAACTTTGATTTTTGAGATGGGCCAATGACAGTCACAGGTGCTCCGGGTTCTCTGTCTGTGGAATGGAATGCCATTGAGCGGGTCTGCATCCTGTGTTTCGACATCTCACACCTCTGAGCGCGGAAGGTAGCAGGTACATAGCGATCGCCATGCCAGGGGCCTATCGAGGAAGGCCCTGCAGAACGGCAGGGCTAACAAGATATGTCCCTTTGCCTTGAATGCTGCATTCCAGCATGTTCATGCCCTCCCATCTTCGGAAACCTACGCCTCCCTTGGGCCCCTTAGGCTAGGAAAGCTGGTGCTCACAGACCGCCACCTTTGTCTATATAAACCTGTATTCCCATGGCCCTGATCGATCCATCATCAGCAACAGCAATCACTCATTCTCTCTTCACTTCAAAGACAGTCTTCTCCAGTCTTCGCTTCTCGAGCCAATCTCAAACGTTCGGAGCCTAAAAACTCTCGTTCAAAACCGATCCCACACAGTCACAATGCAGTTCTCTCTGACCACCGTTGTCCTCGCCCTCGCCACCTCTGTGGCTGCTCTCCCTAGCCTCGGCCCTAACGCCGGTGGTGCTGGCAACGCTAACGGTGTTGGCAACCACGACAATGGCAACGTCCGCTTCCCTGTGAAGAACGATGTCACTGTGCAGCAGGCCCAGCACCGCTGCGGTGATCACACCCAGCTCTCCTGCTGCCAGAAGGCCAGCTACGCCGGCGACACCACCAATGCCAACAGCGGTATCCTGGGTGGTGCTCTCAGCAGCCTCATTGGCAACGGTGGCTCTACCCAGGGTCTCGGTCTCTTCGACCAGTGCTCCAAGCTCGACATCAACGGTAAGTGTCCATTATCAGCTCAATTATATAGAGCCCAGCTAATGTCATACAGTGCTCCTCCTCAACGACCTTGTCAACAAGGAGTGCCAGCAGAACATTGCTTGTTGCCAGGACTCCCCCTCCGAAGCTGTAAGTAACCCTTCAATCCCTCGAGAAATAACAATGCTAACAGTTCACACAGACCGGTCTCGTTGGAGTTGGTCTTCCTTGCATTGCTCTCGGCTCTCTTCTGTAAATCGCCTCTCATCAGTCCTTCCGATTTCGCTCCAGCAACTCAATTCTCTCTGGGTGTATATTTCGGAGGATAGGCGGAGGAGTTCAAGGTGGAAGCAACATGGGGGTCTGCAATCTGATGAACGATAGACCTGAAACCTGTTGACAATTTTGTATCTTAATGTGTACTGCTGTGGCAGCCTCCGAGCAAGAAGACTGCGAATTTGATCTAGTGTCTTTGTTATTCGAGCCTCTCAGATTGTGTGTCTGTCATTTCCTCTGTCTTGTCCCGCGCTCGACCTTGTCGGTCACGCCCCAAGGCAGGCGTTTTATTGGCATAGAAGCATCTAGCAATCATGTTAGCCTAGTGATTTTTAATTGACTTAGAGTTGCATTCATCCTGACCTTATAGTAATCATTGCGTTTTTTTCTGCTAGTCCAGTAAGCCACGATATCTCTTGACATTGGCCCTTAACATCGTCCTACCCTCAGCAGTATGAAGCCCTCCTCATTTAGACCCCCGCATATTCACATTTGAGCCTGATATCTTACACAGCTTCATATGTGATTCCGTCTAAGGATAGCAACAGTGCTTTATCTCCCTACATAGGCTGTAGCTTTCCTCCACAGCAGCATCTGGTCTACGGATCTATTTCAACAATACTCCCCGGGGATACATAGACAACTCATTTATCGTGACAAAGAATGCACAACAACCGAGGTCCCTTGACAGGAGTGTTGTAGGTATGTATATATGTCATGCGTCGTCGGGCGGAGATCGAAGTCGCTTTTTCTTCATTCATCCTTGCTAGCTACGTATGTCTGTGTGGAGCACGGGTTGAATAATGTGCATTCGAATAGCGATTTTATTTTCCGTTGTTGTATTTCCTCGTACTTCTGTTTTATATGCTGTTGTCATTGTTGTGGTAGCTGTGTAGATAGATGTCCCACTGATATACTGGTAAAATATATATAAAGTCTATGGACAATCTATACCACGCCACAACGCTAACCACCCAAATGAAGAATAAAAGCTCCAGAATCTATAACTACACCATCTACTCTATTCAACGACCATGATTCCGCCCCATAATAGAATATACTGACTGGCGTTCTCATCTCTCCTCTCCTTTCATCCCATCTCCGGTCGTCGGGCCCAACGACATTTCCATGGAACGTTTACTTCCCTTTTCGTTCTGAGAACGCAGTAGATGCCCCGATACCTTAGGTAGCCAGACACTGATAACTTGCAGCCTGGCTGATCGGGAGCCATAACCTGGGGATATCGGGCTGGTCTCTACCACTGTAAGGTACCCAACCCCACGACGTTGCAGTTGCAGTCTATATACATTATGCAGGCAGCAAGGGATACCCGGATGACCAGATACAACGCAGCGCACATGCATTGCTACCCACCTACCTACCTACCTAACCTTAGGTACCTAACATAAGGTGTGAACAACAATGACTCCGTGCTGTACTCCGTATGTACACGTACAGTGCCTAGGCGCCGAAATTACCTTAGGTACTTATGTAGGATCCTTAAGCGGCCACTGCAATGTGCATCACTTCACTACCTAATGATAATACGGAAGTACAGCACTGTGAAGGGTCGATTTGACATTCAAACAATACAAAACGTAGCCTAGTCGGGAAAACCCGCCCACCGCGGGTCTACTGTAAAACGTCGCTTTGAAAGAAAAGCTTGGAACAAAAAAGAGAGAGAGGGGGAGATGCACTTTGCGGTGGTGTTCGCGTGGAATGATGTACTTCCTCTTTTCCTCACTGGTTTGGGGGGAGGGTAGGAGAAACGCGGGAGTGGATTCGAGCTGCAGGTTTTGCTGGTTCAGTATAGCAGGGTCTAACACTACTTTTACTCCCCCTCGAAGCATACTGCAGATGAAGTGACTTATCGTGGGGACTTACCAGGCTATGTCGTGTATTTTCTTATTGGGAAGGGAAAAACGATGTTTACATGTCACGACGGTGGTCGGTCACCGCAATAACCAAAGTTGATTCGAGATGTCCTTGTTACTTGGGCTGCGCAGACGGATGGACATGTAGTAATTCAAATGGAAGGTAAGATACTCTTTGCTAAATTCCTCAATCATAGAGATAGATAACAGATGTGTCACGTAATCGAAAGATACACAGGGGGCAGAAGGGGGATCGTATCCCGTTTCCATACATGTTAAACGTATGGCTCAAGTTGGTATATATCACGAGAGCACAGGCTTTGTGTATATACACATAGCATTAGGCGAGAAGATAGGGGAACAGGAGAAATGGAAACAATATCCCATGGAGGGAATACAGATGAATAGACAAGCACTATACCGCCAAACATTGAAGATTAAACGTTAACAACCCGCATGCCTCTGATCATATGATATCATTGGCCATCTGAACTGAAATCTCCACAGGAAACAGCAGAGAAAATGTGAGAAGTAGTTTAATAGCAGAAGAATCATTATCCCCGTCTTCTGCGTCCCTCCAATCTAGCATCAAGTTCAGCCTCTATGGTGTTTCCATGGTGAGACACCATCGTCTTCGACGAGTAAAGGCTGATGGGGGAAATTTGTGATGACTTCGAAGGACGAGGGACTTGGAGATCTTGTGTTGTTGCCAGCCGCTTGCTGACCATTCGCATTATCGATATTCTGGTGCTGGGTCTTCAAGAGCCAGATTCCGAAGGGATAGCCGATGACTACTCCGCTGGCTTGGTGCTTTCGGAGATCGCTAGAAGCTCCGGCCATTTAGAATCCTTCGTGGGACTCCTTCGTTTCCAGCTTTTCTGCGACTTATACTCCATTGTTTTAGTGGTTCACAGCAGCCTCCACCCCATGCTGTTTCTCATGGGTCTGGTTTGTGGCCTCAGGAGATCCACCATGAGCAGGTTGCTGGATCCCTGCCTGGAAGTCGTCCAACATACTACCATCCTTCGACAGAGAATTTGGCAGCTCAAGCGAAGGCGAAGGACCTGCGGAGGCCCCGGATTTTGACTTGGCTCGTTCAGGTTCTTGGACGTCGGTATCTCGTGAAGTTTCTTTCGTAAGTTCTGGCTCCTTTTCCTCCTTTTCACCTTCCTGGTGACCAGCCTCTTTTGATTCGGTTTGGTTTTGGCTTTCGTTTCCGTTTTCGTTTCCGTTTCCATTCTCGTTGGATTCCGGGCCCGATGCTGTGTTGTCCTTTGCCTTCTTTCTACCCTTGATACAGGGGAAGAGATTGGAGAACGAGGGGAACTTCATGGTTTTATAGGACGAAGCAATCGATTATAGACGCAAATACAATTGAATGTCTTCAACGGCGTATCTTTACGTTGCGAGGTAAAGATAGTCAGGTTCAGGTGTTGGATAGTGATCGTAACAAGAAAGAACCCCGAAATCGGGGTTTGTGAGATTGATTTCTAAAGGGGAAAGGTGAGGTGAGCTGCCAATGCTGAATGTCTGAGGCGCAGTTCGAAGAGATGGAAGACAGAGCTTCTGGGGAGCAAAGGCCAGTTTAACAATAATAACAGGCAGACACCCACAAAAGGAGAGCACAAGAAACAAGATAAATTAAACGGTACATGAGATCCGTGGACGCGTTGTCTTTAAGGTCTAGTTAGGCCAGACGGGAAGAGGGACCAGTCGACTATGCCACAAGTGATCTTCAGAACCGGCCTGACTTCAGCAAGAGCCAAGGGCCAAAACAATAACGTTCTCCGTACTCCATACGACGGCCCTACTGGAAGAACGAGCTAGCCGCTAAGCTTGGTTCCGGACTGAAGGTGGGAAATAAAACCAATTATCATTGGATTGGAGTCTTCCGGAGGGCCACACACGCGGACGAGAAAGCCATATAGCACGAAACCAAGAAGATTCCCGCCCGGTGAGGCTAAAATTAAATAAGGAGGCAAAATTTTAGAAATGGGGCGAACGGAGAGAACCAGTCCAGAGAAGACGGGTATACTGTGTACTGTGCGAAGTAGAGCGCCTTTTGCCCGAGTAATCTGTAAGTAAGGCAATAACACTGAAACTATTGGAGACCGTCAAAAGCTCGAGCCTCGAAAACTCGCTCTCCTAAACGACGGGACATTCAAGCAGGTTCGGTGCGTTTTGGCGAAGCGAGGGCTGCGCGACAAGTGCTAGGGGTGTCTCGAGTCTTTGAAATCCTCGAGTACTCTGTAATACCGCGTAAGGAGGGATTCTCCTGCTCCGCAAACAGACCTGCATCGCTCGAACTGGCGTCGGCGTTGGCAAGGGGTTCCCCAGAAGATGGCTGTAGGGACCAGGGATGGACTAGCCGCCAAGCTCCGGCCTAGTTTAGGGTTGACTCAGGGGTTGCGGATGCTGGACGGCTCTTGTTCTAGGTGTGGGTTCACGCCGTACTGCGTAAAAGGGCTCCAGGGATAACATCCTTGCGTTGCTTATTCATATCCTCAGACACTGTCTTCACGTCTAGCACGGCAGCTGTCAGCATCAGAATCAGAATCAACTCGCAAGAAGGGTGCTCAGAACTTACTGTAACAATTCATGAATGATCATGATGAACAATGATGAATATCGATCTAGATCGTTCGATACTAGTGCGCTGTAGACATATATAGCACTAACTTAAGTGATAGTAGCCTCGGAGAATCGATAGACGGGTGAAGATCAGGAACGGTCGAAGAACGGCGAGGATCAGCGGGGCCGCAAGAGCCCATCCGGCCGGCCTGTATCCGGCGCGCTGGGCATCCAAATGAGGCCAAGCGCCGCCTTTGAGGCTCCTCGCCTCGCGACATGCTGCTTTTCCCCTTTATGGAAGTTCTTTTCGCCGTCTTAACCTTTCTTCTCCGTGGAGTTCCCCTTGGTCTCAGGCTCTTGTGAACCGTGTTCACAGCCTTATTCGATGCCTTCCAATTCCTGCACCCTCGGGCCAGCAGTGTTGCAGCTCTGTCAAAGCCTCGGCCTCTTACGATCCCGGGAACGTGATGACGAGTTGCGTTCTCTCCTACTCCGTACATGTCCGTAGCCTGGGGCGTAAAAAAATTTGTCGGGTGCTGGAGTCCGCCATTTGACCAGTCAACTCAGTGGATCTGGACAACGAAAGCTCATCTTGACATGTTATAAAGGAATAAACGGGCACGATTGATCGCTAAGTGCTATCACATTTGACAGTATATACTGCTGCACAGAAATGAGTTCTCATTACTTGGACATATGTCTGCTTTCCAACTTTCGGAGCTAACACACTGGTGCTTTCTAGAATGCTGCAATAATACCATAACGAGACATCGACCTCTGTGCAGGTATAATCTCCTGTTCTATGGCGTCTACGCAGTAACAGCCATTCAGCAAAATGAAGATAGCAATTCTTGGTATCTCGGAATCGATACCAAGTCCCAAGAATCAAAAATCTTCGATGAAAGAACATAAATGGTGTCTTAAGTCAAAAAGGGGTGTATAGAGACAAACAAGATTATAATATCTCTATCCATGATCTCTCTCTAAGGTGAACACGGAGTGGTATCAAACATTGGAAGAGGATGGTGTAACCGAATCAGAGCTTGCTCTGAGGAGCGCCTGTGTACAGAGCTCTCGTCTTGTCCATGGCTTCAACGGCTTCCCTCTCAATGCGAGAGATTAGTTCAGCACAAGTTGGGATATCGTGAATAAGTCCGATGACTTGACCTGCCGTCCAGACCTGTAGAACAATGTTAGATTCAAGTACAGAAGTCAAGCGGAGATGTTACGTACGCCATAGTCGACGTCACCGTTTAGGAATACCTGGCGACCCCTCTGGCCGCTGACAAATGGTGCTATCTCCTTGAAGTCGCCCGTCTTGCTCTCCTTCTCAACCTTCAGAGCCTCCAAGGCAACCTTGTTGCCGAAGAGTCTAGACGTATTCCTCCATCGTCTTAGCACAAGAGCAGTATCAGTCTCCTGTGCATCGACAATAGCCTTCTTGACGTTAATGTGGATGGGAGCCTCGACCGTGCACATGAAGCGGGTACCCATGTTAATCCCCTCTGCACCAAGAGCCAGGGCCGCAGCGAGACCGTTGCCGTCTGCGAATCCACCAGATGCGATGAATGGAACCCCCAGCTCTTGCCTCGCACGACTCAGAAGGATGAAATTTGTAATGTCATACTCTCCAACGTGTCCAGCACACTCGAAACCGTCAATCGACAGGAAGTCAACGCCCAGCTTTACAGCACTCTTGGCGTGTCTGATCGTAGTACACTTGTGCAAGATTGTTGTGTTCACCTTCTTAAGCTGCGCGATTACGGGACCTGGGCTGTTGCCTGCGGTCTCAACGATGCGGACTCCTTCGTCGACAATCACCTGTGCGTAGGCAGCGTAGTCAGGCGGGACAAGGGCAGGCAGAAAAGTCAAGTTTACACCAAAAGGCTTTTTTGTCATGGTGCGACATTTTCGGATCTCTTTGCGAAGGTCTTCGGGAGTTGGTTGAGTGAGAGCTGTAATCTTGCAAGGGGGTTAGTATTATTGTACATGGGTGCTGTTTGACCTTGTATCAGGCTTTGCTTTGAGGAGCTCTCAGGTAATGATGGGGACAAACTTACAATTCCCAGACCACCAGCATTGCTGACAGCAGCGGCGAGCTCAGCGTATCCAACCCATTGCATTCCGCCCTGGACGACGGGCACTGGAAAATGTCTTCACATGTGCGTACGCGATATGAAAAACGCAGGCCAGACTTACCTGCAATTCCCAATTTTCTGGTTAAAGCTGTATTGAACGGCATATTGATATCTGAATACGCTCAGGTGCGCGATGTTCTGATACCAAAATCGGTGGGATTGAGGCGACCTCGGGAGAGCTAAAAGGTAATCTTATCGAAGATAGCACGATCCTGCTAGGAAGTGAGCGATGTGCTTCAAGGGCTAAATGAAAACTTCGTCCGCCAAAACAATCGCCCGCACAGCCCTGAAGAACGGTTTATGAATCGCGGGCAGCCGGCGTTGGCAGGTGGTTGAAGGTAAGCCGAGACCTCGGAACGCCTTGACGAGGTACTCGCGGATCTGGGAGCTTGGTGTGGGAAGATCGACTTGCCGAGGCTCAGTGTCGATTACTATACAGATCAACACGGTCGCAGTCGACATAATTAGCAATAATGAATGGAACGGATCTTCCATTAAGATAGACTATTCACGTTCATATTATTCTATTCTAAATTTATAATGATTGACGTTGATATCATCTGATATTGTCACCTGGAGCTACAAAGTATCCGGCTTCAACATGTGATTCGACATCTACCGGCACGGGAACTCTGCTGACATCAGCTGTCGCACGATATGCCCGGCTATGCTACTGCAGTGAAAAGAATGATGGTGTTCTATTATATAGGTTAATTAATTGATTAATTTTTCCTTTCTAAATTTCTAATTAAATTTAAGCAAGGATGCGGATAAATAGTAGTAACTAGTTAGCAGGTGTGTTGTTTAGATAGTTAAGCTTCAGCTTATCTACTAACTTACTAATGATCCTTTTAAAAGTCTACTGCGTAGTATGGTATACTTCGTACATGGATAACATTTATTGGTAAGATATATCGACTGAGAAATGCGATTTTGATGGTCTAATGATATCATATGAGGTTACAAGAAAAGACAACCAAATGATAATTAGCAAAGGAAGAAGAAGCTTGGGTGCCAACCGTTAGAAGTCGCCTGCCTCGTTGTATCCCGAATAGGACGGCCTCCCAGGGCTTATTCCAGATCATATGATTCATGAATAGTAAACACACCAGTAACATAGCCACAGAGACAAATAGAGCAGGTGGGATTTAATAGCACTGATCATTCTCATGGGTACGCTGATTGAACTACTTTATGCAGACAGAAGAAATCGGTGTTTTCAGAGTTCTAAGCCATCTCCAAATGGTGCCTGTTGAATATGCCCGACAATGAGTCCAGTCTCGAGTCGGTTGAATAGGCAAGGAAAGGAATATTACGACATGTAGAGAAAGAGTGATCTGTAAGGAGGGGTTCGCGGGAACAGGCGGTTGGCCTGTCTCCAGCGCCATGTGCTGCAACAATCGCCTGTCAGAACGAGCTGCAAGGCGGCGTTTGCGATAACCTGGAACAAAAGGTATCGGAGCATTGAAAATTATCGAAGGTGGGTTAACAGAGCCCCGAGGTTCATAGATCCATTTCATACAGGTTGATGTCTACGGGTACAATATGAATACCAAATCTAGTATGTAACCCTGATATGAAACCCTTTCGTTTCATGGGCAGAAATGAATGGGCGATTAACGACGGGCAATCTTCTTCTCAGGGCCTCTTATCCACCTCGAGCGGTCACGACAGAAAGCCGGACCAGTGAGGCGATGCTGGACACGCCTGCATCATGCCAGATCCGAAGAAACGGGTGGTAAACGACGTGAGCTGAGGCCCTTGAAGAAGTGAAAAAGAAGAATCGAGCGCGATGCGCACGAGAATCGAAATTTCAAGGAGACGGAGGAAAGGAAGAAGATTCTTCCGCCTTGTAATAACCAAGAGATGATTGGTCGGCGACAGCGAAAGGAAGGCGGTCCCGTGACTTCGGCTGATCCGAGGTCGCCCGCCCGTGATTCCGAACATGAAGAGAACGGCCGTTGAACCTCATCGTTGCGATTTCTTGACCACGATCCCGACGTCGCCGCAGAGTACCGTCAGCCGGACACATTAATCGCTTCACCATGTTGCCTCAGAGAGTTGCTCAGCAGTCGCTGCGACGGCGTACGTTCTATCCCATTGTTCCGATTGCTGCTCGAATCCGGACCATACTGACCTGCTCCGATTCTCAGTTGCCGTCCAGCAGCCATTGTCTCTGGCTAAGTTCGCTTCCCCTGCGGCTGTCGCGACCGGACAGTACATGCAGATGAGGTTAGTTTTGCATTTTCATGGAGAATAATATCTTCCTCCATGCTATGGTTTTACACGTTCCATGCGGCGTTAAATCTACGTCATGCATGATTCTGTCCCACCACCCGTACATCGCGTTCTCTATATAATCTTCACCCTGCAAATGTCTGTGCAGTAGTTGCTCTAACACAGATATAGACCGACTTCTTCCATTACCAACACTTCCGACCCGACCAAGATCCTCGCCCAGCAGCGTTTGAACCGCCCTGTTTCTCCCCACCTTGCCATCTACCGCCCCCAGATCACCTGGTACGGCAGTGCTCTTCACCGTATTACGGGATCCGTCCTCTCCGGTGGTCTGTACGTCTTCGCTACTGCGTACCTTGCCGCGCCATTGCTGGGCTGGCACCTCGAGTCGGCATCCATCGCGGCCGCGTTCGGTGCCCTTCCTGTGGCCGCCAAGTTCCTCTTCAAGTTCGGCGTTGCGCTTCCTTTCACCTACCACAGCTTCAACGGCGTGCGGCACTTGGTGTGGGACCTTGGTAAGACCCTGACCAACAAGCAAGTCATCCAGACCGGTTGGGCTGTGGTGGGCGCGACTGTGCTTAGCTCGCTCGTCCTTGCTCTGCTGTGATATGTGTCATACTGTATCTCTTTTTCTTTCTGTTGTGTCTAAAGCTGTCTCTATAAAAGATATTCGAGCCTGGCAAGTTTAAGGTCGAATTCTCAATTATGTGTTTCCATCACCGCATTTATAGAATTGAGCTGTTTGAAATCTGTTGTTCATTCGCGCAAGTATCCCGAATAGGAGTCAGCAGAGGAAGAAATTGGAACTTTCCGGAAAGCAATACGCAGGTGTTACACTTTCTATTCCTCTATTATTATCATTATTATTAAGTTATTATTGCCATCCCGCTGTTTCAACTCCCCGATCACCCGTTTCATGATGGAAAAGATTCCAAGACGGATTGTCTTGGAAAGGCATCATATGGGCTATGGATCTGAAACAGGAAACCACAAAGTCCCGAAATTATTATCATGTCCCATCTCTGAAGTTTGACAAAAGAAAACTTTTTATTGAGATTCGAAACCGACCGCCCTTAACCATCCATGCGAAGCCGCCATGATTAACGCCTAGTCCGTTTTGCATATGATGATGGATTAAAAAGGAAGGTAAGTCACTGAACATTGCGTTTTCTGAATCTTCAATGCGCAGGTGATGTGCCGTCTTCGTGTTGCCGAACATCTATCAACACTGCACAGACACACCTATTCACTGATTCTGCCTAAGAAATTAGCATTTGACTAGCACTTCTGGAGGATAAACAGGAGTTGATTGTGCCAAATGCGCCATAGAGAAGACGCAGTGGCGGAGTGATGCAAGCAAAAGGGTCACACCGAGCCTACCTGATGCTCCAACACATGATACAGAACTACATCTCCTCTCTCTAAGGAGAAAGAACTCATGCAGGACTTGGTGGCGGGTTTGGTGGAAATGGTCTGGGAGAGGGTGGATCCTGAACAGATCCATTGCCCTCTTTCACCTCACGTTGTGGGATAGGCATGGAACTGATGTCGTGGACTGCTGTTAGGATGCAAAGGCTCTTCAGAGTCGATCTGCTGACTGGGTGGAATGCCATCTTGACGCTTTAAACGATGAGGGGATGTTTCTGGCTGAGAGGGACAGGATGACAGATGTGAGAGGATGTTGTGTGATGTCGCTTGCAAACACAGAGAAATTGAAGCAGCTCTATCTTGTGATAACGCTTTATCTCGGATTATAATGGCTCCGGTCGGTCTGTTTAACCATGATAAGCCATCGCTTTGAGCGGCGGGCTCCGCCTATCTTATAGTTCCTACGATCAGATCTTCAATCTCCTGGGTGAACCACATCCGTCACATCCATCAGGGAAGTCCCCCCAAGGAAAATACACCGCCATCTCGTTGGGTATTTGTTCACACGGGAAGAAACCGCTTAGCTATCACATTTTTGATGCATTTCCACGGAATTCATGGATGATTCTGAGCTGCAATCAAAGAGACTTGCTGCAATATCGGGGGTACCTGCAGGGACCCGACCGGGACCCATTATGCGGTACGTTGGACCGAAAGGCTACGTTTGACACGTTCCACTCTCCTTTATGATTCCACGAGGGCCTGAATCTCAATTGTATCTGAGATCTGGAGAATTCGATAGCGGTTGCGTGGGAGGCCCCGGAGAGGAGGGGGGTGAGACCCGTGAGATTGACCGACACCGACTACCCGGCCACATACATCCAGGGGGGTTTCTCACAACGCCTAACATGGTGACACACTAGCGGCCCAAGAACGCAGGCCCGCGGTTCCTTACAGCCGGTTCTTTGCGGTGGACGGACGCAACAGCCAACTTGCCGAACCGGGCATTCCCATGAGGGTGAGCATTAGAGCGACCTTGCGAGTATCTCAGGGCTTGAAGTGAAGCCGCATAACATCCAATCGGACCAGAGCCGCGGATCACCTACAGCCGATGCCTGGCAGCTTCCGTCTGCAAGATCGGTCCAACGGTGGGAATAGAAGGTCTTTACTGGCTTCGCCGAAAGAGAGACGACACTGGTCCTCCTCATCTATTTCAGAAGAAAATTTATTCGAGGGAAGATGCTGCAGATTTTATTAGAGAAGCCGGCTTCTCCTTGCGAAGACAGAAGGATGATTGTCGCATTGAAACAGAAACACGTGGCGAAGTCAGGATGAAATAAATAAGCTCCTCCTAAGGTGTTACCGGGAAGGCGGGAGATGCCTTATGCATCCCCGAAGAATGCCGCTGTTGTCCTATTCGGATCGTCTTCTAGCGGGCGCCCGTGGGGAGTGTCACTCTGGAATCTGGCTGCCAGTTGCAGGACCTTGACCGCCGGTAGAAGACTCGAGAAATCTCAATGCGGAGAAGCAGACTCAATGATAACAGGACATAAGGGATAATTCGTGGACATGGCGATAGGGAAAGGGAAGGTAAGCGATAGGATAAATGCATCCCTTGGAAATTATGTGGAGGTATCCGGGTTCTGGGATATTGGTCGCTCTATACATCCATCCTACCAATCTCCGTGTCTCTACGGTAATTTTCTAACTTCCAGCAGCTGCAAATCAAAAGAAACTAAAAGTTCGAGAATATTCCGCAGCAGACTGACGTCAATCGCAGATTGGTTCCCTCTAGAACGTAAGGACTTCTGAAGATGGGCCGTCCAACTCTCTTGGAGACACCTTGAAGAACCACAGTATGACGATCTGAACAATAACCAGGTTATGGTCTCTTGGCTGGTATTACATTTTCATGTGAAGCAAATCGGCTTAGGGTTCATGTGGCAGATGAATCAGTAGTCTTGTGTGACACTTTGAAGAGACGGGTTTTCATGACTTGGCAGATTGTCTTTTAGGGCAGTTATTAAAAGGTCCTCGATGTGCATCTTGGCAGTTTCTACTCTGCAATTAGCCTTGATACGATGGCGGTATTTTCGCTTTAAAAGCCTTGGGTACCAAGTGTTCAACTTTTTTTAACTAACGCATCCCCTTCAGTTAAAATGGAAAAGAGGGATAGGCACATACTGCATTGTATCCGATTTCCGGGTCAAGACTCGGTGCAACTCACGATGTATGTATGAAGCCACATCCGCAACGGCTAGGACCGGCCCAAATCGGCCTTGGGGTCCTTCCTATGCATCGCAGAATTTGGAGGTTCTAAATCCCGAGTGGTCGACAAGGTATTGTATGGAATTCCGGAGAAGTCCAGCACGGCGAGGCCTTCAGCGGCCGTACATTCGGGCCCACGTGTCCGGCCTGTACTTCCTGCAAGAAATGAAGCATGAGGCTCATGGGAAGATTGCCGTATCCTCGGTGCTACCTTGTACATGTTTATCATAGACGTGATTAGTTTCCAAAAATGAGTAGCTCCGTTGTCTGCCCAAGTGGAACTGAGATGAGGTCTGAGCGCTGATAGACAGAGCGCGGGGTTCTCAAGTAGGGAAAAGCAGGACGGTCTTTTGCAACCCAGATATAAGACTCATGGTTGCAGACGCGAGAACACAGCAGTAATAAGGCAGGTCGTCCATACTACCTCCTAGGTCTCTTGCTCCGTATGGAATCCTTCTTGGCGCTCGTTCGGCCGCGGCGGTGATCCTGCGATCGCCGACCCAACCAAATCGGTACTAGCGCAGGTTTCTGAATTCTTCCCTCGATCCTCTCCATCAGCGCTCAGAAACAGCCGGACAGGCGAATTGACCTCACCCTTCCTTTGTCCCAGGCCTCGCGACCATTTTCAAATTTCCACGATGGCTTCAAAACTGCCTTCCCGGGCGTTTAGGGCGGTCTCATGCTCCGCGCGTCCTCGTCCGGCCTGTCCCAACTCGATTTTGCCCGCCGCAGTCGCCCAGAGCCGTGGGCTTTCGACGCCAACATCGACACAGGAGGGAACGCAGGTCGCTGAGGCACAGAAGCCTCGCTGGTCGTATACCCCACCGGGCGCAAAGGCACCGTTCAGTCTACGGTTCAATTCCCGGAGACCAGAATTCCATGTTAACGAAGACCCTGCCGTCCTCGACCAATTCTACATTAGGATGCTTGGGAATGACGGAGACAAGATGCTGTCCGACGAGGTGAAGTGGCTCGCAGTTACACACAAGAGTTTCGATCAGGGAAGGAGAGGATTCAATGATCGCCTGGCGTTTCTGGGTATGCCAGAAATCGTTGCAAGTTCATACGGGGAGGGGCATTTGCTGATATGTCTATCAATCGACCAGGTAAACAGATAGTTCAGCTGCAGGCTTCGTTGGCCTTGGTACAAGATGCAGGCAGCTTTGCAAAGAAGAGCCCGGAGGACCCCTTTGGACGGGAGCCTTTCACCCACCAGGCCCTGGATGGCCTGAACAATCTCTCCAGCAACACCAAGAAGTTCCTTACCAGCAAGACGAAACTGTCTGAGCTTGCTCAGAAGTATGAGGCACAGAAAGTTATCAGGTGGTCGCCGCGGAAGGTACGCAACCTCACCTTCGGGGTACCATCCTTGACGATAGCGATGCTAACATATAAACTCCCAGCCCGACAACCTCCAGAGCTCGGGTATCGACGTCGTCCTGGCCCACACAATGTATGCAGTGGTCGGTGCCGTTGCACTCGAGAAGGGAGGACTCGTTGCGAACAAAGTGGCGCAGGAACGGATACTGGCTCCCTTGGGACTGAAGTCGACGATCTCGTAAAAATATAGGGCTCACTGGGAAATGACCGAAGGAGCATTTCATGGCGTTGTTTCCTCTTTTTGGATGTTCTCTCTACTATCGGGAGGTTATCACCATCCACCGTTCATGTACTATTATTGCCGGTTACATTTGTCGCAGATACCATTCAGGGTTTTCTTTAGATGTACCTATATGAGCCAACTCTCTTACAGGAATGATAGATGAAAAGTAAAAGAAGGAAATGTCCGATCCCTCTGACACCGTCCGAGTAACAGTAAGCAAAATACACGGCCAGCTCTTAATGGACCATTGAATTCATCTCCGCACCTCTGTATCGCAAATCAGCAATTGAGCGATACCCGACAGACCTGACAGAATGCCAGAAAAGCAGGAGTGCTGGCTTGCACTGTCTTATGGGAGCGTTGCTCTGTAATATAGAGAAAGAAAAGAAAGAAAAAGCAGAAAAAACGGTGCGCCCGCGGCTTTTTGAAGGTGGAGGCTCGGGACGCTAGGCTGGATATGGTCTTGGCGCATCTCGCCGCCCGTGGGCCCCGTTCCGACCATGTGGACGATGATGAGGCGGCATCGTGAAACGGACATCTTGAGCAATTCAAGCTACGAGGTCGTGTGCGCTGAGCAACTGCGCTGGGATCCGGCTGGTACCGCACGTTCAATCGGGTTTGGGACGCGCTGGTAAACGTCTTTTATCGCAGAATGATTTGTTGTATCCTTTGACGCTGAGCTTTAGATATCGTCCACGACTCTCTCTCCGCCATGGCGTCGGCCATATTCTTCCTGGACCTGAAGGGCAAGGTATGGTTTCGTTCAGAGTGATCCCTCATGGGGGGTCCATTAATGCCACGCTGAGTTCTCTCCTTAGATATATTGCTTTACGTGTGGATGTTGCTGACCGCGTCTTTGTATATAGACCCTTCTTGCCCGCAACTACCGCGGTGACATCCCCATGTCCGCGGTCGAGAAATTCCCCATCCTCCTCAGCGAAGCGGAAGAAGAAAGCTCTGCTGTCCCACCGTGCTTCTCTCATGAAGGAATCAACGTACGTATCTTTGCGATCGGGTCCTGTTCTGCGCCCTCCGCGCCCCGCCCCCTTATCGGACACCGTGTTATTCGATAGTATCAGAGATGCTAAGGGTAAATCTGCGCACCAGTACCTTTATATCCGCCACAGTAATCTCTACATCCTCGCGTTGACGAAGAGAAACACAAATGCCACCGAGATCCTGCTTTTCCTCCACAAGATTGTCGAGGTGTTCACGGAATACTTCAAGGAGCTGGAGGAGGAAAGTATCCGAGACAACTTCGTCATTATCTACGAACTGCTGGACGAGATGATGGATTTTGGCTACCCGCAGACTACGGAGAGCAAGATATTGCAGGAGTGAGTGGCGCCCACAACTCGAGTGCGCAGAGGGACAACTTGTTGACGGGCGATACTATCTTTCCAGGTATATTACACAAGAGTCGCACAAGCTGGAAATCCAAGCGCGACCACCTATTGCTGTCACAAACGCCGTCTCATGGCGAAGCGAAGGAATCCGTTACCGCAAGAACGAAGTCTTCCTCGACGTGATCGAGTCTTTGAACCTCCTCGTCTCCGCGAATGGAAATGTCCTACGATCTGAGATCTTGGGCGCAATCAAGATGAAATGCTATTTGAGTGGTATGCCGGAGCTTCGTCTCGGTTTGAACGATAAAGTCATGTTCGAGACGACAGGCCGGGCCTCCAGGGGTAAGGCCGTCGAGATGGAGGACGTCAAGTTCCACCAGTGTGTCCGGCTTTCCAGATTCGAAAACGACAGGACGATCAGTTTCATCCCTCCTGATGGAGAGTTTGAGCTCATGAGCTATCGGTTAAACACACAGGTGAAACCGTTGATATGGGTGGAGTGCCTTGTCGAATCGCACTCGGGCTCTCGGATTGAGTACATGCTGAAGGTAAGCAAACAAGCGAGCAAGCGGCGTAGAAGAACAGTTCGGCAACGGTAACTGAGACAATTGCCTTGCTGTCAACTCGCGCCACCCACCCCCAAAAGTTCGATGGCCGCTTTGTCTGGCGCCGACTCTTATGGATCTTTTAGTCTGACAAACCACCTGTCATATAGGCTAAAGCCCAGTTCAAGCGCCGGAGCACTGCCAACAACGTTGAGATCCTTGTTCCTGTCCCAGAGGACGCGGACTCCCCTCGATTCCGGACCAATATTGGCTCCGTTCACTACGCACCGGAGAAATCCGCCATCATCTGGAAAATCAAGCAGTTCGGTGGCGGTAAGGAGTTCCTCATGCGTGCCGAGCTCGGTCTGCCCTCCGTTAAGGGTGACGACGAGCACGGTGGGGGCATGACAGGTGGATTTGGAGGCAGCATGGGCGGCGCATCGCAGATTGGCAAGGGCAAGCGTCCCATCAACGTCAAGTTCGAGATCCCGTATTTCACGACGAGTGGAATCCAAGTGCGGTACTTGAAGATCATTGAACCAAAGGTGAGTTGTTGCGATTTTCCTCCTTCGGTTATTCCGCATAAACACCTAGAGACCATCGAGAATTATTCCTGCCTCTACACTACCTACTCTCCCTCTCGGCTCTGCTTCCTCCCAATGGAACACACTGGTCTACCCGTACTGCCTGCCACCGCAGCAGCAGCAGCAAGCGTTAGCTGCGAATCTGTGTCCACCCGTTTGGCGCAAGGAGGGCAGTAGTAAAAAGGTGGCTAGGGTTGAACCAGTCACTGTTCATTCCATCATACATCACTGTGGTCCGACCATCATGTCTCCGTAAAGCCATGTTCCTGCACTCCCGGCGCCCTCTTTCCCTGCATTTGAATTTGCACTGACACTTGCACTTGCATTTGCATACACATCATTCAATGTCCCATACTCCTGTATCCTGTCCTATCCTATCCTGCCCTCTTTGAACCCACTCAATTATCCATCATCATTCATCATTTCGACACGAAAATGAAACAATGGCTAACATTTCTTCTCCCTATCAAAAACAGCTCCAATACCCCTCCCTCCCATGGGTTCGATACATTACGCAGTCGGGTGACATAGCGGTACGGTTGCCAGATGTCCAATAACTGAATGATTATTCTTCTGCTTCTACAATTGCAGTTGCATGTACTACACTACACTACCACAAGCCTCTACCTAGTCCAGTCCAGTCCAGTCCAGTCCAAACAAAATTGATGGGGGGTAAGAAATAACCTATCTATCTATGATATGGTATGATATGATACTTTAAGCTATCTCGCATCATTCGAATTTTTCATGATTCATGACAGTGACCCAGCCCCAAGAGCACAGAACAAAGCAAAGCTTGCCCAGCCTACCGTACTAAGGAAAGGGGTCAGCCGGATCTTCCCGCCTAGTTGCAGATGGTCCAAGATGCAAGTTCTTTGCCTGCCTTGCCTAATTACTGTACCGATCGACCGTATCCGTCTAGGTTGATTGGCTTCAGGTAGCTGGTATCTGTCCCAAGATAGGTAGATAGGTAGATTGGCCACGGCCCACCCATCGATGGTTCATGGGGACAGAAGACAGACCGACAGAGAGAGCTCTACTAGGTACTACTATACTAGACTAGACTAGACTAGAACTTGCGGGTTCCCCACTCCGACCTTTACCTAGTACAGTACCTACACTCCAAAGCAGCTTCTTGTCAATAACGGATGAGTATTCAAATTGAGTCAAAGATGGACTTTCATTCTGTTTAAATGTGAAACGTACCCTTAAGTACCCCTGGCATATAATTTAGGAAGGGACGGACATATGCTTCAGTTCGTGTGCCCACTGTGGGGAAAAGAAAGATAAGTAGAAAGCGCGTAAAGAAAAATCCAAGGTGTAAGCTTCAGCGGCTAAAAGTCCCCGCAAACTAGTCGGGTCCCATATACCAAGAAGATAGCTGTGGATAGCATGATATCATCAAAAGGAAAAAAACGGGGAGAAAAATCATAACCTGCATTCGTAGATCATAAGTAAACTAAATGCAGCGAGTGGTGTATCGTGGCTCATGACAGCGTGTAAAATCTGGAGTAGGGGAACAAGCACCGCTTAAAAGGCTCTCGCAAAACGAAAGCGGTTCGTAAGACGTCATTTGAGGTGCTTTGATGGATGGAATTTGACCTAACATCAAATCAACGAACATATAACATATTTCTGCACGTCAAGCAAGTAGCGCATGGAGACATTTTCTTTTCTCGGCCGACAATCAAGGTTGCGGTATAATCAAGACGCCGTAGACGCCGTTCTTGAAGTTCTCTAGCTCTGGTCTTCCAATCCTTGAGCTTGAATCCGGACGAATCCTAACAATTAGTCCCTGATCATGACAGTACGGAAACAGTTCTATCGAACGGTTAGAAGCTTCATGACATTTTTGGTTCCAAATTTCGGGTTACCTACTAACTGATGGTGTGTTACGCTCCCTGTAGATCCAGTTCGGAGGGTGAAAGGATTCGCGGATAGTGGTGATCATGTCATTGCGTCGGGGCTCGCAGCTGAATGCAGCAAACGCTAACAACAGGGAGAGCTCCCCGATAAGGCCAGTGTACTCATCCCTTCTTGCGTTATTGTCATAGGTCTTAGGGAGCAACTGAGGCATCCATGTGGACGATCCTTGGGCACCCAGCCAGTGGTAATGGTCATGAAACGAAAGCTTTGAAATCATTCCGTGGCGTCCATTGTCCAGGTGTTGAAACGTAACTCTAGACCAACCGATCCCCACGTCTTCAAGGAGACCTTGGACACCCCCTTGGGCGCAATCGACTGGGGTGACGAGAAAATGATCGCGTTCTGAGTCGAAGAATACCGAACAAACATCGTCATCAGGGCTTGATGTATTGACAGAATGGACGCCTTCCTGAACCCCGTTTGCAGACCATCTGCACCAACCAGTGCTGTTCGCTTCATCCAGGATAAAGTCTTCCATAGAGGTTGGAGGGTACCAGTGTGTGTCAGCTTTGCGATTTTCTGCAGCGTTGGGCCCGATCTTGACCGGCACAATTTTGAACAAGAATGTCAAGTCGGAAAGTGTAATGGTGGCCATTTCTCAAAATCGTAGCCAGTCGCGGTCGAAAACTATGTAATCTGCGAGCACGCGAGCGGGTGTGTCGGTACAAAATCAAGGAGACGTTGCTAGTGGGTAAAGAGTTCCCTGCAGACTGCAAATCAGACCACTTGATATCGCATATTGCGAGAAAAAAAAATGCATACTCAAAATGTCATATCAGCAGATCAAAACGCGTAGATCTTGCCAGACACAGGGCGTTGTCAGCGCTGAAAATTTCTGACGATACTTCTCCATACGTGTCACCCAAACGAGTCCTGAATATATAGCCTCCTTCATCCCGATGCGGCTCAACGCTGATGACCCAGAAACATGAAGCGCAAAACGCGCTAGCAGACAGCGAAAGCAAGATGACATGGCACACGCTGCAATCTGAACGACGCTCTTCCGCAGATGCCCAATCTTGAGAACAATTGGTCCACAAGGGGTTCAGGACCTATGTGTGGATACCCGAAGATAACTGGGGACATTATTCTAATCAGAGCGCGGTTACAAGCCGTGGATAACTAGGTAGGAAGACAACGCATACCATTCGTGTGACCAGTTGGGTTGCCGGAGGAGAGAGAAGATATCCAGAGGTCAGCGACAACAGGGACAACGTGTCCCAAGAACATAACCTGCGGCAGAGCAGACCAATATCAGGAGAGAGGTTGGAGATAGTATAGTGAAATGAGGAGTTGGAGTCGCGGCAGAAATAGGGAGACTACCTCATGGATCGTCGAAAGCTGGACTTGACATGGGTGCCAACGGTAAAACCGGAAGAAGGGCGATTGGCGTAGTTGACCAGAAAAGTCCGTTCCATTTCCTCCCGGATGGATGCCATGTGATGGTAGGTTCGACTGAGTGAGTCGGCAGAACCTCATTCCCGTCGAAAGTGGCCGGTGGAATGTCTAGGGGGTGTTTCCGGCCATCTGAGGAACTACGGATCGCGATTTTCACTGCAACGGTGTGACCCACAGGCAACTGGTCGCAGCTGCAGCAGGCGTCACGTAATCCATAGGGTGGTGGACAGGGCGTTTGTGATCTCAATTGTCAGCACTGATTCCAACCCATTTCAGAAAGGAAACGGGGTGTCCTGGGAGTTCAAGAAAGAGATTGCAAGTGAAATAGAATTGAGCAGCAGAGAGACGGCCCTCTTATGTATTTCCTCCGGGCAGATTATAAAGCCCGCATACTTTTTCCGCCACAGATTACGGTTCTGTCATTTGCAGTTGGGCGTTGTTAGTCTGCTTGCCTCGCGGTTGCCTCTCGGATAACCTTCACAAAAACAAGCGCCAGCCCTCTCCACAGCAATCAAGAAGGCCTGATTTGCCATTTTATTGTTGGCCAGAGGGCGTGAGAGACTCCAGTTGGATTGCGAGTTCATTCCTGACAGCTCACAATATCTTACCGCCTGGGTGGCGGCAGTTCGCAGTTTCGACGAGTATCTCCTTATGCTTCCGGAAGACTTTGTGTAAGTTTGACTGCCCGATTGGAATTCCAAGGTGCAATTGCTGATTATCACATAAAATGCCAACAGCATGGCAGGACAGGAAGAAGGGGAATGTTCCATGAATGTAACGATTGGGATTCTCTTCTCGTGTCAACGGTCACCCAAGTGCTCACATAATTTCACACAACGCAAGAGGGATGCGTCCACAAAGGTGCCTTGTCAAGAAGTGCTGCGATATTCGCGACTAGATATCCCATGCATCTGGCTGCGGAGCTCGAATCCTGGGGTTGACATGGAAAGGATAAATGAACAAAGGACGAAGTGACCCAGCAACTATGACAAAGAGAGGGGACGAGTCTAGTTTTCGTATAGGAAGTGACATGGCACTGGGTTTCAGGCACAGCTGTCCTGGGAGACAAGGTCATTTGCAGAGAAAAATACGAGAACAAGCATCATCATCATCATCATCATCATCATCATCATCACAGGTTGGTCCCCGTATTTCTCTCTGCTCCGTAATAGGAAATTTTCGATATATCTGGACGCTATTAGTTGGGCCGTCTAGTTTTTCAGCGGTGGAATGAAAGATCGAGGTGAGAAGATTCGTCTCCCCGCAGAAGCTCCTCATCTGTCACACTAGCCACGAGCGGAGGCCAAGGCCATGTGCAAGACCGGCCAATGGTCCATGTTCGATTGATGATGTTTTGATCCGGTTTTGCAGATGGTTCAACAACATTGTATTGCCTATATCCTGCTCTATCGAGTCAAAAGGATGACGAGCGCTAAAAGGTGGAATCGGTGAAGAGAAAGCAGAGCCAGCAGATGATATCGCAAGCATCACGGTTGCTTGTGTGGGCAAAGGGGAGGCCTGACATCTGCAGACACCTTACCGCCTTACCGAGGCCGTTTCCGCCAGCAGGACGACCACGAGATGGCGCTGTCTGTTTGCTTTGCCGTTGGCAAATTCTGGACTTCCTCCCGGAGATGATGGCAACTCGGATTCATTGCTCAGATAGGTCTCTGGGCTTGGCAGGAACGCATCGAAATCCCGTCAGGAGTCGAGGTCCTCGCTTGGAATGCATTACGGTACCTTACTCCCTATACAGGACAAGTCCGCTGCTTATCCGTCAGGGAGCAGACGCGCAATCGGTCTCCGTCCGAGGATTTCAACATGCTTTCGGAGATGAGCTCAGACCACTGCCACATTGAGTACCGATCGTAACCCTTGGGATTTACTAATCCTATCCGGAGCTGTTTCAGGATTCACCGTTCATTCTGCGAATTTTCTTGTCTGAGAAAGTAGTTCGCTTTAAAGATCAGTTCTTCAACCACGAAGCTTAGGTAATAGCCGTGCGAGATTTCTCTCGAGTACTCTTCGACAGCCTGCAGATGCTAACTCAGCTCAGTCCTTAGGTATCCATTTCGACGAATCCACACCCCTTTCAGTTTACTCGGCAGACCCCGAATTCAAGATGCCCGAGAAGCGGCCCCCAAAACGAAGGTGTGGTACTGTCATTATTACTCACAGTATCGGAGCTTGAATTATGCTGTCTAGCGCAGATCTAGCATCGCCAAGAATTGCTGCCTCGACTCTCATGTGGGACCCTTTCCAGATCTAGCCAGAAACCTACAGTCCTTCTCCGACCTCTTCTTCATTTTCCTCATTGCTGGCAGGTCTTGCATGAGTTGAGCATTCTCTTCGAGTGTAGAGTATTTCATCACAACTCAGATGGAGTCGACTGAAGCCTGCAGCTATCATGACATATGACATGGTATATTCTTCCTGTTAACACTATCGATCGAGTTATCAGGAGTTTGTCGAACCTCTCTGATCCTTGAACTAGAAGATTCTTGAGAGCAACTGTCTCGTAAACAATAGCGATGCAATTGCTGAAAGACTCGTGTCAACAATCTTTGTTCGGCCGCTGCTCCGACGGCGTCGATTCGAAAAGTTGTACAGTTGAAACATATGTATCCTTCTAACAAGAGTAATACAGGATCTGCAGGATCTGCAGGCTGACATTGTTCTACTCGGGTAGGCTCCAACCGCAACAGCAAGCGATGTAGCACCAGTCTGCGTGTCATAATGACATTAAAGAGCCCGTCATCTTGTAATATATGTAAGCGTATATTGAGAACAGTGCCCGTTCAATCTTCTATACCTTGTCCATACCTGTTGTCGGGTCTTTGTGCTTCCAGCGCAGCATCTGGCAGTTGCCTTAAGGTGTAGGCATCTGACAAGCGACTCTGATATTCGACTAAAAGAAGTCCCCTACATTAGTTATACCTACATGATAATGTCACGTGTTCGAGGACTTGCGGCAGAACCTGCCCCTTACTGCTACGCGTGTGGAGATCTTCTTGACGCTGAAATAGGGTCGGGAGTAATCTTCACCGAAAGGAAAGAATGGAGAAATGTAAAGATGGCTACTCGTTGCAGTACGTTCGATCTCAGGAGGATGTATCTCAGGGTTCCTTGGCTATGGGACTGTTTCTTTCGAGTCAGCGAGTGTTTCAACAACCTAGTCCCTGCACTATCCTTCATGAAACCCCCCCAATACATACCTGCATCCTATTACCTAAGTATCTATGTATGTTGAGCTGCTCGAACCGTGCATCCCACTGCTCTAACGAGAGGAAGACAGTCATCCAGAAAAAGAAAGATAATATTCCTCTGCCATAATTCCACATCTCGGGCGTAGCCCGAATGGACAACTGGTCAAACGGTCACCTCATCGTCCCCTGGAACAGAGACATCGTCCTAATCGGAAAGTCTCGACGAAACCCGGACAAAATAGTCAAGACATACATCGCCTATATGGATCTTGAAGAGCCACAACAACACGACCGGGACTCCGCAGCCCATTGGGCTATCCCATCCACGAACGCTGCTGCGTGTTGAGCGAGCGGATCATAGGCACCCGCGTCGTGGAAGAACATTTGGATCTTTTCGTGGAGGCTCTACGCCAGACGCGGAATAAAAGAAAAGACGAAGATGCCTACGGAAGAAGACAGTATGGACTAGATGGATGCTTCTCTGAAGAAGACGCGTGGCTCTACATGGAACGTTGGGTTGGGGAGTCACGAGTTATATCGGAATCCGAAGAAACACATGCGTGACTATGAGGAGGTGACCGAGGCCACGGAAGACTCTTACGCGACCCGGGACCCTGTAAACATCAACGAAACTCGGAACAAGATCGATCAGGCCGCCAGGCTGCGGTTGCATGAAGAAACGAGGCCGAAAACGAGACAGCGGTCCCGTCTCTATCAGAGTTGCGCAGATTCCGGGCCAGGAATCCTTCCCCTTGAGGTCAGATTGAACATTCTTGATCTTTTAAAGGACCGACATGACATCTGGAACATGCGTATCGCTTTCCACGGGCAGTGGTGGATCCGAACTCGTACTGGCGCGCGAGATTCCCCGGTAAAGACATCATATTTGATTTTGAGGAGCTATTGGAGAACCCGTGTCATGGGTTACGGAATCGACGACGGATAATGGGGGTCTTGGAGGGTACCAGGAGTCTTTTCTTGCAGACGATTGATGATGAGTTGAATCAGCAGAAGCGGGAGGATAGGAAATAAAAACTGAAGTATGTCTATGAATCTGCCACTGTGATGGCCTGAGAATATGAGCTCAGGACGTTTTAAAACACTCAAATATAGAGTAAATTTATTTTGTTTCTGATCATTACACACACACACACACACACACACAATTGCCCTCCTTCCAATCCCTCTCTTCTATTATTGATTAATGCCAAGTGAAATGAAATACGCGCCACAGATGTTCTTCATGCTTTGGGTATCTTGTACATAAATTATGAGGGAAAAATCTTCATGCTGGAACGCCATTATCATGAAAAAAAAACAAAATAGAAACCGGGGGGGGGGGGGGCGAATAATCCCAAGGCAGACAAAACGCTTTCAGCAGGGAATGAATGAGGCTCATCCAGAAGATAAGAGAAAAAAAAAACATATTGACGCTGATAGAGCAAAAGAAAATCTATTCTTCATCATCATCAGATTGCGAATGATGATAACGATGATGATGCTGTTGTGTCGAGCCATTATTATGAGGTCCACTCCCAACCGGAGCGGAAGCTTCCCCGGGAGGCAACGGGAACCCATCACCACCCTGGCCCGCCGCCGCGGCTTTCGAGAACCCTTCCCTCGCCAGCATCGTGTTCAGGACGGCGCAGTTGTACGCGGCCTCGCCGGGTGGCACGACGACGAAGATGTACGTGTTATCCGTGAACCGGCCCAGGAAGACGTTGAACTGCGGCGTCTTGGTGTGCATGACCAGGAACCCGGCCGAGGCGGGCGTGGTGTGTGTGTTCCGGGCGGCGCAGTGCTTGAAGGCCTTCATGATGTTCGAGAGGCGCTCGTGCCGGTCGTAGATGGGGTTCATGTTGCCCACGCCGGAGGCGACGGAGGTCACGGTTAAAAAGGTCGAGCGTTCGAAGAGGATGACCTCCTCGGCGTCGATCTTGCGCGCGAACGCTCTCAAGAACAGCTCGATCACATATAAGTTGGGGATGAGCTTGTGCACGATCCCCGCCCAGGCCTTGTACAGCGACTGGTCCCAGATGCTGCTCCCGAAGGTGTCGACGGCGAAGGCGTGCTCGGAGCGGGCCCGGATCAAGGAAGAACGCTCCTCATAGATGCGCTGGCGGTGCTCGGCCTGGATCAGATCGAGCTTGTGGATGAGGCAGAAGACGTATGCGTTGGGGCTGAATTCCTGCAGGGCGTCGATGATGGCGTTGTACGTGTCCAGGTCGCGCTCGACCTCGCGCGACTCGATGTCGAAGACGTAGATCAGGACGGCGACGTCGGAGAAGATGTTGCCGCGTTGGGAGGCGAGGTAGGTTTCCATGAATGCGTCTTGTCTTGATTTGCCAGGAATTGTCAGTCATATCATGATGGATAATAATAGACAGACCCATCTGGTTTGAAGCAAAAGAGCTGCTCGACTCACCCACCACAATCCCACAGATTCAACGTCAGATTCCCCATAAACTTCACATGACTGTGTTCCACATCGATAGTCGCCCCCAACCGACGTACATCCTTGGCGACATAATTGCTGAAGATGATCGAACGCATGGACGATTTCCCCGAACCGCTCTTCCCCATAAGGAGAACCTTTCTCTTCTTCTTCCGATTATCCATGTTTCCTTTTATCTATTGGTGCTGAAAAATTATTATTTTTTTCTTCGTTGAAAAAGCTGAGCTGAGCTCCCCGGCCTGCCTAGCGGGGTTGTAATTGCTGCGTCGTGTGTCGCGTGTCGTGTCTGCAGCTTACAAGACAAGCAAGAGTATGGTTGATTGATAGGTGTTGCCTCAGGTGCCCCAGCCCAGCCCAGATGGAAACGTGACCTTTCCTCCGGTCCGGAAAAGATAACCTTGGATCTAAAAAAAAGATGACTTTTTCCAGGAATAACCGCTGCCCTTCCCTGTCAAAAACAGGTAAATTATCAAGGGCAGAGGGGGGGAAAAAATTAATAGGCTGCACTGGGGATGGAATGGACAGACAATCGTCGTGTCCATGACTGACTTGCGGTCGGGGTCGGACGAGACGGAGACCCGTGACCGACTCGTTTCAATGGGTCAACGATGTTCCGGAGGCAGTCACGTGAATATAATACTACTAGCTTTCTTAATAAAAGACAAGCCCTGGAAAAAAAGATGGGATTGCTGACAAACACACCGAGAAAAAAAATCGACATAAATTTTTATGTATCATATCATATTTCACTGCTGGTTTCAGTATCTGAAATTCATTGTGCCGTCCCTCTGAAATAATAATTGCAGGACCATCATCTGTTACATCCTTAATAACGCCATATTCCCCAGAATGACAGCTAGGTGTCGCCAAGCGAGGCGGGCTGGTTTCCTTCACATTGCACGTGTGGGATGATCGGCTTTTTAATTATAAATTACTGCTCGGCAAGGTCCTAAATAAATGCCTCAAAAATTACGTCGCATCGGGCTTTGACTTGGGCATCTTTGCATGAGTAGATGAGTCTCTTTTTGTAATTGAAAGATCATTGTGGACATGAAATAGTTATGGATCAAGTCTATTAATAAGACCTCGGTCTTCAACTAAATAATAATAAAAAAAATAGGTAGTTACAAGGAGATATATCAGCCACGTGCATCTAACAAAGGAAAAAGTGCCTAAATTCAATTGAATTCCTCCCAGCCGTCACATCACCCACACAAGGGTGCCGTCATCACCTTCTCCAGCATGTGAAAACTTTTGTTAACCGCACCGGGTATTACTAACACGCCCTTTTTTTCGAGTGCCGCAAGGAGAAAGCCATTATGTCATAAGGAAAATTCCCCATCCAAATGAGCGATAGGAGCAGTTGGAATATTTGCCAAGAAAATAGATAGTCGTCAAGAAGTCATGAGAGGATAACTCCAGATAGATAGGAACCCAAAGAAAAAGCCAAGACTGGCGACGTCCGAAGAAGATATATGTGCAAGGCTTTTGGCATCATTAAAAAAGGGTACCATCGGAGATTATCATGATCGGTGGCTCCTTGGTGTTCGGTCTCGAGACCTCTGCGATTTCGCGACCTCCCTGAAGTTTTCGTTAGTGGATGCGGAAAACCGGCTTCGCAGAACGGAATCACTTACCTTCCAAGTTCCAGCTTCAAGCATTTGTGAAAGAGTCAGTTGGTCCTCCCCCATGAGCCCCAATTGGCCGTTCACCTCGTGAAGAAGCTCGTCCAGGAAGCCTACAGTGGCGGCTCTCCACTCGACAATGACATCGTCATCGGCTGCAAACAGAGGAACGACTTCCATACTGGGCTGACCCTTTATCTGAGCGTTCTCTCTGTATGCTTCCAGGCCACGCTCCATGTCGCGAGGCTTCAGGGTCATCAGACCCATGTCGATGAGAAGACCACCATTTCGATACTCTGGTAGACCCGTCAGCAGTTCGCTGCCAGCGAAATGGATGTTCATCAGTTTTGACATTGGAACCATGATAGAGTAGCACAGCCACTGGGTAAGCTTGTGGAATGGAACAATGTTCTCCCAAGGGGACGCGGGAGGTGAGTGTGGCATGGCGTAGCACGGCCAGGCATCCCCGACGGACACGCCATCAACCTGCGTTCTGGAAGGTGGCCAGATAGATGATAGGCCATCCACAAGTACCGACCAGAGTGTGGGCAGGGGAACAATGGGCACTGATGATGCGAGGGTCGACGGGTGAGACAGTAAATAGTCTAAACAATCATTAGCTTCGGACGAAGAATTCGTGAGAAGATGGCAACAGCTTACCCAGCATGTTTCCTGGCCTTGCATCAACACCAAAATATTCCTGGTTATTCAAGGCTTCTGAAAGTCTGGCCAGCAAGCCAGCGCGTCCTTCCAGACCCGCAAGTGGGTTCTCCTCGGAATGTTGCAAGCCCTTTGCCAACACCTCGACGGTCACTTTCTTCAGACCAGCTCCATCAACCTGACACGGCTCTGTGGGGTCACTGCTGAACATTCCGCTCTTGAACATCTCCAGGCTAGCCACTGCCAGCCCCTCACTCCGCGAGTAGACTTTGCCCGACTCCTTGGACTTGTACGACCATTTGGTCCCTGCACCGGCATCAAGCAAAACTGAAATCAAAAACAGGTCGATCAGACGCCTCGTGCGCTCTTGAGCGTCGATGATGCTGGGCCATGATTGCAGCAGCTGGTTGATGCGAGGTCTGCCACCGACATCAAAGTGCTGCCAACGGCTGTGGGGAGGAATCGATTGGTAGTCGGGGGCATGATCTCTCTGGGGTTTATATGTTAACAATCTGAATGCGGGGTAAAATACATGCATGTCCATCTTACCTTGATGATGGATACGATATATGACGCAGTGGCCTCGAACTTGCTCATGTCCACATCAAAGTGGTTTAGCTGGTTCCGCTTCGCCTTGGTCAGAATGAACCTGGACCGTTCCCGCACGGCGTGGATGCTCCGCAGGTATGCGCCGGGATCGAGGGATGGATCAGGCGGCCTTGCGATGGGGACTTCGGGGATGGAGGCGGGCAGACCGCCACCTGACTTCAAGCCGGGGGACTTGAGCGACGCACTGGAGGTGCGTGCACTGTTTGCAGAAGGGTGCGACTCCTGCTCGTCCTTGTCGCTGTGGATCGAGTTTTTCGAATCCTTTCTCTTGAAGAGACCCATGGCGACGGTGTGACAGAGCTGCAGACGACAAACTAAGCTGCTGCTGGGGGTCTGGAGGTCTGTGAGGATGCGGGCTGAGGGTATCGGATTGGAAGTTTTGTTTGTAGGGAGGGTCCCCGACTGGAGAGAGATGCGCTATAACAGCTACACGAGGAACTCGACGGGGTGGGGAATGGCTGCAGGTGGTGTATGCACAGCAGCACAAAGGAATTGGACAGTAACACGAGCTCTCCTGTCAGCCAGACGCTTCGACACCAGGACTGCTCCAGATAAAAGACGGGCAGCAGGGAGTGGATGGAAGGAAAAAGGAGACGAAGTGGGAGGAGGAGGAGGAGGACTATGAGATTTGAGTTCGGGGACGGCGGTTCTAAAGTTCTAGCAGGAGTTAAGGTGCATGGGCGTCTGTTAGGAGCATCGGCACCAACGGTGATGTTTTACAACGCTCGAATGGGAGCGGCGCAAGCTACAGGGGGGGGGGGGGTCACGATGGGCGGTACAAAAATCGGGACGACCGCGTCTATCGATAGGAGAAGCACGGACAGGGAAGCACAGAGCCCGAACCCCTTGGAGGCGCAGATCTCGATGGCCAGAGCTTTGGTGCTGCTGGCCAGGTTTGGGAATTTTCCGCAGCGAGACGCACACACCAGGGCGGATGTTCTGTGTCAACGTCCCCGAAGCAGTAGCTGCAGCCTGCAAGGGACACACCAATTGCCGTGCGGAAGGCGGTGCCGTCCCTAGTAGCTTCTCTAACCGGCGGATCGTGACAGTGCGGACCCCACCCCTGAGCTGCTGCTTCCTCGACCGTGCTCCGTAACTGTTCTGGCAGACGCTGTCCTGACTGTCTGCGGCGCGGAGCTGCACGGAGTTCCATCACGATGTGACCCGTGGGGATCGTGGATGGGCGTGTGCGGCCGGTCTCGCCGTTCGACGTGCCATGTATGGTCTATGTATAGTAGTCTTCTGGCATCTCTCTTCCAGCCAGTGTCTCGCGGATCGACTGCCATCGAGCCCGGCAGGATGGAATTATTAGCCACCAGCGGACGGGGAGCATCCGGGAAGCTGTTTCGAAGCCGCCAAGACTCTTCTGACGAGCGCTTCTCTAGTCTGGACACCGGCCTCGCTGCCCCATCCGCCCAGCTAGACTGGTAAAGCAGCCCGAGGCCACGCTGCTGGGTCGCGTTGGTTCGTCCTTCGCCTGTTTTAGGCTCGGAACGTCCAAACGCGCCCCCGTCGAGGCGACGGTTGGCTTCCGCGACGGATACCTGGGACCCGCACGAGCCCTTTTTCATATCAATAATCACACAGTCTTCTGGACTCTGCAAGCCCGGCTTCGAGATCTCTTCTCCGTATTCAGCACCCTGGATGTCCTATTGATCCCCGTTGAGGACAGCGTCCTGCTGCGAAGGATCTCTGCTGCTGCGGCTGCTCTCTGCGGACGGATCTCCGCCGTGGTCGAGAGCTCACACGAGCGTCCCTCGTGCGCTGATTCGGACGGCAGGAACAGGGTTGACAGAGACACAGACCGACATGAACTCGATGCATTGATCGAGGGAAAAGCGGATGAACAGTGCGTGCCGCTGTGCCAGGGGTCGCTCTAGCAGCTGTCTGCGCCTGTGGGGCCAGCACACGGGTTGTGCTCCGATTCAGCGGAAACTATGCTCGCCGTCCACGACTCCATAACTCTGAAAGGGGCCGTCCTATTAGGCATGTGCTCACCCGCCTCTGAGACTCGCGCCCTGCTACACAATCCGTATTCCGTATGGCTCACAAGCCCCGACCAGCTTGCGAGTCGTAACCTGTCAGGTCGGGTCCACGAGGCGAACATAAGAATTCAGGAACGGTTTTTTAGCCCCGTCTTGGCATTATCGTTTACGCAGCATCAATCTGCATGGTCTGTCGGTCAGAAGCTGCCGGGCAGAATAGCTTGCCTGATATATCTATCTAAGGAGAAGGGAGTACGTATACACCGTATCTCGAGAGACGATAGAACTCAGACACGAGATGGATGGGGACGATCGTGTCGTGCGGGCGAATAGCATCCGTCTAAATTCGGATCAACTTCGGATTTGTAAATTAAAGTGTTTCCGTACCAGAGGACGCCGGAATGGAAACTCGTCGCGCCGTCCACGGCCCGGCGTCCACTGTAGTCTCCATATCATGTGACCCTGCTGAGTCATCGCGCGTTCAAAGCCACCTCAGCCACAGGCACCGCCCCCGGTCTCGACCTCCGCACGTCAGACGGAGAGCTGCCGGTGTTGAAGCGCTGGTCGACGCGGATGATGGATTGAGTGATCAATCGGTTGGAGAAGACACAAGCGGATGTTCGTCACCTGCTTATGACCAACATCACCCAGTGAGTATTCACCAACAGCTGTGGGAGGCTTTGGTGAGACTATGGACACGCGACTCTCTCTAACATACCATCCTGACCCTAAACCTCCAGGCATACAGTATCGCTCCCTACACGCCTGTCCTCATGGATGACTTGAGTGGTCTGAGTTGGACCCCCAACTCAAATGACGCCAAAAAGCCGCCGCCCATGAGCTCAGGCTCGCTCTTCACCAACACGCGGCCTACGCCCCTCTCCGGAAGGACAACCCCGCTGTCTGGCCTTTCCGGCTCATCGAACCCTCCCTCAAAGCCCGTCACGCCTGCCAACGACAGCTTCGCCAACCTGATCTCGCTTGGCTCGTCAAATCCGAACAGGAATCTGTCTCTGTTGGAGCAGCAGAAGCGGCTGCAGGAAGAACGGGCGAAGCAGGAAGCGCAGAAGAGAGAACAACTCGAAGCGCAGTATGGCGGCAAGAACGCTCAATTCTGGGACCGCTTGGGACAGGGAGGAAGCAAGAATGATCCCTTCAACACTACGTTGAATCCGCCAAAGGCGCAACCCTCTAACGATGAAGATGACATCCTGGCCGCTTTCAATGCCTCAGCTCCCGTAGACGCGTCAACTCACTTTCCCGTACCGGGCTCCAGCTCGTCCCCGTCGCCAGCTCCGGGCAGTGGGATTTCAAATGGGAAATCGCCAGCACCAGCGCCCCAGGGAGATGCGCTGTCACTTCTCGATGATGATGACCCTTTCGGTCTCGGACAGATGAACTCAAAGCCAGCCCCAGGACCGCAATTGGCCCAACCTCATACTCAAAATGCTAACGCCGATGATGATGACTTTCTCGGGGAGCTTGCGAAGCCAGTGTCGCAGTTTTCTCGACCAGCTCCTGCTGAAAAGACTACAGCGCCGTCTCCTGTCCGTGAAGACTTTGGTCCATCGCCTAAACCATCGGATGCGCTCGATCGCGCGCTTGCGGAGCTGGTGGACATGGGATTCCCCGCTGATAAAGCACTTCAAGCGCTGGAGAGCACGGAGTCTGGAACTGACGTCCAGGCTTCCATTGGTTGGCTGCTAAATCAGGCTCACGCCGAATCACGGCAGAAAGCCAGAGCAAGAGCGGTTGAGACGGCACACGTCCCCGATCGTCGCGAGAGGAACGGAGAACCAAATGGGAGACGGGATCGAGACCTCCCTACGTGGATGAGGGAGGAAGACCGCCCTCATCGTGACAGGAGAGCTCCATCCGGGGAGAGGGATGCCGCTCAAATAGCTGCTCAGTTCGGTAACAACCTTTTCAAAACAGCAAATTCCTTGTGGAAAACTGGCAGCAAGAAGTTTCAGCAAGCCGTTCAGGAGTTTAATGCTGAACACGATCCAAGTCAACCGCGATGGATGAGAGATTCAGCACTGACCAGAGAGGATCAACGTTCGCGTTCTCGACCTGGTGAGAGACGTCGGGATCCTGACCCTAGGACGGATCGCTGCGTTCCAACTGCTCAGGATACGCGTCAACATGGTCAATTGACCGATGAGGCTCTACTTCTGGAATCGGGGGACGCTCGGCCGTCTCGACATCCCACGCGGTCGAGAGAAGAGCCCCGAAGACAGCCGGAATTCAGTCAACCGCCAAGCGGTGCTGCGCATGCGCATCCCGAGAAGCGCGTCCCTCAGCAGCCTGCTTTCCTTCAGCAACAACGCGTTCAACAGCAACCACCACGATTGCAGACAAACGATCCTAAATCTCGCCTGACAAAGACTGCAATCGAAGAACAATCGGCGCAAGCGTACGTCAGTCCGGCCAGGAGAAGAAGGCCCGCTCCACCGCCGCCAAAGGCACCAGAACCTGCTACAGATTTACTCGAGAGTTCTGCACCATCTCCAGCATCTTGCCCGCCAGCGTCGGCGCCCCCAACTCAGCCTTCACGGCCACCAAAACCGTCCACCCCCCTGCCCGTGAGGCCGAAGGCTCCTCCTCGGACAATCCCTCAAGTGTCGCCATCATCCCTCGCGTCTTCACACCAACACCGTGCGAAAGGCACTGAGGCTTATAAGCGCGGTGATTACGCTGCGGCCCATGAGGCCTTTGCAGCCGCTCTGTCGATGCTGCCTGACAAGCACCCAGTCACGATCATTCTTCTAAGCAATCGGGCCATGACGGCGCTCAAAATCGGAGAGCCTAAATCTGCTATTGCTGATGCAGACGCTATTCTGGAGGTGATTGGCCCATCTCGAGGAGAAGCGGAAATGATCGATCTCGGGAACGGGGAGCCTCAAAAGCCCATGAAGGAATTCTTTGGTAAGGCGTTGATGCGTAAAGCTGAAGCGTTGGAGCAGCTGGAGCGGTGGGAAGACGCGGCAAAGGCCTGGAAGCTGGCCGTGGAGACAGGTCACGGCGGCAGCACGAGTATTCAGGGTCGCAACAGGTGTGAGAGAGCTGCTGGTATCAGCAAACCCACGCCCAAGCCCTCAACTCCGGCTGCACGTCCACCTCAACCGAAGGTCGCTCCTAAAAAGTCTTCCGCGCTTGATGATCTGGCAGGACGCTCTGCACCGATGCATGCCTCTTCAGCCGAGGCTGTTTCGCGCTTGCGCGCAGCCAACGAAGCAGCGGACCGGGTCGAGGAGGAGAAATTGGCCCTCACGGATCAAGTCGATGCAAGGATTTCAGCGTGGAAGGGAGGAAAGCAGGACAATCTGCGTGCACTGCTGGGCAGTCTCGATGCCGTCCTGTGGCCTGAAGCGGGCTGGAAGAAGGTCAACATGTCCGAGCTGATCATGCCGAACAAGGTCAAGATCCAATACATGAAGGGTATTGCTAAAGTGCATCCTGACAAGGTACGCTTCATTATTCCGTTACTCCGGTGTATCTACGAAATTTTGATTTTGATAACTAACTTGATTACCTCAGATCCCTACCAACGCAACTACCGAGCAACGTATGATCGCGGCCGCCGTGTTTAGCACTTTGAACGAGGCGTGGGACAAGTTCAAGAAGGAAAACAACCTTTGACAGCCTCTCGGTATGAGACTGAGTCCTCAAGCTTTCCATGTTCTTTCTGTTCAGCCAGTCTTTTCTTTTCCTCTAGCCAGATTCTTCTCTTCAACTTTATCCAGCACTGTTTGAGTTTCTTTTCTTCTTTTTTAGCAGGCCCGTCAGCATTGTCTACAACAGACGGGTGTGCTCAGTTTTTTTCTTCATAGAGATACTGCTTCACTCCATTGACAAGTAGGACCCCGAGAAGCAAAAGGGGATTATTTATTTATCTATTCATCTGACGCGCCTGTACATAAAGACATGGATTGAAATTTTCTATGACGATGACATGAAAATGCAAAATTAGATCTTTTTCTTTTCCCCAATCAATTAATAACATCGTGAAATCCTTCCTGGACGTCGTAAGAACGTCGTAAGAGAGAGGAAAAAAATAATAAAAATAAAAGCCAAATGGGATCCCCCATAAAAAAAATGCAGCAGTGAACTAGATGGACTATTTCCCCAATCTTCTTATGATGCATGCATGCATGTATGTATGTATGTATGTATGTATATATCTGTACAAAGTACACAGTGGGTGGGTTCAGGTGTTCATCTATCCCGACCCAGGGAGCAAATAATCTTCAAGCACCGGTCATCTCCACATCCTTCGCAAGATTATCATCTCCGGTTCCTTCTTGCGTCGGAGCAGCGTTTTGTCCTTGCTGCCCTTCTCCCGCTGCCGCTGCCTCGCTCTTTTGTTGCTGCTGTTTCTGCTTCATCCGCTGCGCCTTCTCCTCCCTCTTCAGCTGCTTCTTGCTCTTCGGCCCCGGCGGCGGCGGCGCAGCATCGGCCTTCAACCGTGACGGCCAGGTCTGGCGGCATTTCTTCTCCTCCTCCGCGGACCAGGCGCGGGGCAGGATCGCGAAGACGAGGTACGAGGTGTGTGTCCGGAGGTCCTGTTCGGTGCGGTGGACCAGGCGGCCTTGTTTGTATAGTGGGATTTGCTGTTGGTCTTTTGTTGAGGAAGGCTCGGTGGTGTCCTCGTTGTTGTCTCCTGCTTTCTGCTGTTCTGAAGGAGTAGTTTCCTCCTCATCATCGCTCTGCTGGCCCTCTTGATCTTGGTCTTTACTCGCGCGGAACCGCCTCGCTTTCTCCTCGACGGCGCGCAACTTCGAGACGGCCTCTTCGACCGATTTCGGGAACGTGATTGCGCCGCGCCCCTCGGCTTCGAGACCGTATCGTTCCCGTCGCACCTCGATCCGGTGGTGGTTCACCTCGACCATGGAGATGTTAAGCCACCCCAGCTGTCGGAGGGCGCTGATCGTCCGCTGGACCTGTTCGATACAGGGGGAGAAGGTACATATATACACGGGGGAGGAAGGGTCGAGCGGGGATTCTGATCCGGGAGGGGGGTCGCGGACCAGGTGTTTCAGCGCCAACCAGGGGGCGGGCAGGTCGAGGAAGACGGCGTTGGCTTTGGGTGAGGTGCCCGTCTTCGGGTCTCCGAGGAGGAAGCCGTCGTTGTAGACGTCGCGATGGGTCACTTCGACCAGGCCGTCCAGCCCGTGCTGGTGGACTTCCTCTTGCACCTTCGCGACTCGCTGCGCGTGGAATTCGAAGCTGCAGACTTTGCCTAGGCGTCTTTTCTTTGCCGCTGGCGGGGCAGCGGCAGCATCTGCTTCTGCTGCTGAAGGATAGCCGTTGAATACGGCGCGGACGGCGGCGTGCGTGAATGAGCCACTTCCCGCGCCGGCTTCTATGATCGTGCTGCCGGGCCGTACGCGCAATCGGTGCAGGATGTAGCTGTAGTCGGGTGTGTAGACAACCTGTGTCCGGTGCGGGAGGGACGCGGTCCACGATTCGGGCGTGGGAGCAAGAAGATGGAGGAAGCCACTTGATGCTGCGACTGCAGCTTTTGGCTGCTGAGGTTGTTTTGCCTCGTCCGTCACTCCTCCCGGGCCGGGCGAATCCAGCGCATCTGCTTTCCGCTTCTTGTTATCGCCCGCGGGCCTGCGACCTCGAGATCCCGTATCTACTTTTGACGCCACGATCTGCGACCCCCATGGCTTCTCGATCATCGTAATGTGCGGGAACGAACCGAAACGGGTGTTGACAACTTTGCCCTCATCGTAACCTAGGTTCTCGTCGTCGTAGGTCTTCAGGACGGCGGGGATGAGCTGATCTCTGCGGAGGTGGAGGATGGCGAGGGTGTCTGGCTGCGACTGCGAGCCAGGAGTGAGGAAGGGGGACGGCATGGCGACAGCGGTATCAGACAGACGGGCTATCGTTCCATATCAGCAGCCTTTGAGAGCGTTTCCCTTTTGTGAGGGGAATGGAGTGTTAAGAAATCCTTCCCCAGAAGGAAAAGTTGACGTCGTCACGCCGATTTCTTCGAGACCGAAAGCGGACTAGAGTAGGGCTTAGGGCACGAGCTGGGGCCGCCCGCCATCCGCCGTCCCGCCATTCAGCGGCATCGCAGCATTTCTCTGTTCCTTTTGCTGCCCTGAGTCAGCCCCTCCACTCCCCCGCCTTTCTTCCCTTTCCTTATCCCTTCCTTTCCCTTGCCCCTCGTTACTTTATGCTCTTCTCCCCTCGCCGGCTGGCTTCTTTCTCCTTGACCTGGGCGTTCAAGCAGCGGCCTCCGTCGACTCCTACCTTGGCCTTCGTTCATATTTCCAGGACCATGGCTAGTACCACGCGCCAGCAGCCGCCGTGGCGCCAGCCCACTCTACACCCCGAGTCCAGCTCCCGCTTGCCGCCGCTGAAGGTGTACAATTCTCTGACGCGAACGAAGACGCCCTTTATCCCTCTGGACCCTGAGGGGAAGAAGGTTACCTGGTACGCTTGCGGTCCGACGGTGTACGACGATGCCCACCTGGGACATGCCAGGAACTATGTCAGCACGGATATCATCCGGCGCATCATGCGCGATTACTTCAAGTTCGATGTTAAGTTTATTATGAACATAACGGATGTGGACGATAAGGTATGTTCGCATTGGTGACACTGTCCTTTTCATCTGAGGTGGTGCCGCAGCTGACCGTTTCACAGATTATCCTCAGAGGGCGACAACAGCATCTCTTCTCCGAATTCATGGCCGCGCATCCCACCGTCGATGCGGAAGTCCTCCAAACTGCGAAAGCTGCCTATACTGCCTACCTTAAGAAGAACCTGCCATTGCTGGACCCCGAGCTTCCGCCCGAGAAATACCAGGATGTGGTGGAGAAGACCTACGCTGTCGTTCTGAATGGAGGACCCCTGCCAGGAAACGAGAAGCCCGGCGATGATGAGGCGAAGGTGAAGATGCACATCAAGACTGTCGCCTCAGCGGCAAAGGTCATTGCGGAGGCAGAGAACTCCGCGGGACAGGCAGACCCGACCGCTTTCAGCGAAACGTTCTACGACAACGCCCAGGACGTTTTCCTCCCTTACCTCGACTCGCTGAAGGGGGCGTCGATTGATGGGGAGAATCATGCCATATTCACCAAGTTGACCAAGAAGTATGAGGAGAGATTTATGAGGGATGTCAGGGACCTCAACGTCCTCGATCCTGATGAGATCACCAGGGTTACGGAGTATGGCAAGGAGATTGCGGATTTCGTGGAGAAGATTGTGCAGAACAACTTTGGCTACGTCACCAAGGATGGGTCGGTCTACTTTGATATCCAGGCTTTCGAAGCTGCGGGTAACACCTACGCGAGACTCGAGCCTTGGAGCCGGACAGACAACAGACTGTTGGCTGAAGGAGAAGGCGCATTGATTAATAAGACAGCGGAAAAGCGTTCGCCATCTGACTTCGCGCTGTGGAAGGCCTCGAAACCTGGTGAGCCGAGCTGGGATAGTGTTTGGGGAAAGGGAAGACCGGGATGGCATATTGAGTGCTCGGCTATGGCCTCGGCCAAGCTGGGTAAGCAGATGGATATCCACTCTGGCGGTATCGACCTTGCGTTCCCACACCACGACAATGAAATCGCCCAGAGTGAGGCCTACTGGGCGTGCCAGCATGCGCACGACCAGTGGGTCAACTACTTTCTCCACATGGGCCACCTTTCGATTCAGGGTTCTAAGATGTCGAAGTCTCTGAAGAACTTTACCACGATTCGCGAGGCCCTGGACAGGAAATACTGGACTCCGAGAAGCCTGCGTATAGTGTTCCTGTTGGGAGGCTGGAGAGAAGGCATTGAGATTACGGAGGACCTTGTGAACGCTGGAAATGCATGGGAGGACAAGGTGAACAACTTCTTCATCAAGATGAAGGACCCGGCGACCCTGGCTGGTTCAGGATCTTCTGCTACAGATGGGTCGCTTGGTGAGGCCCTTGAGTCGGCCAAGGCGGCCGTCCACGACTATCTCTGCGACTCGTTCCACACGCCCGGAGCGATGTCTGTCATTTCAGAGCTCATCACGAAGTACAACAGTGCCGACAAGTCCACTCTGAACCCCAAGGACGTTGAGGCCGTTGCAAGATGGATCACTTCGATGGTCAATATCTTTGGCCTGAACGGGTCGGCTCCGCCAGACAGCCCGGAGATCGGTTGGTCTGGAATTGATGTCCCTGAGGTCGCGAAGCCGTATCTGTACCCACTTTCCGCGATGCGTGACTCGCTTCGTCAGGTTGCCAGGTCGAAGACTGGTGTGTCTCAGGACAAGATCAAGGAGATTGTCGAGACGGCAGCTGTTCCCGAACAAGACATCCCAGAGGAAGCTCAGCCCTACGCTAGCGTACTCACTGATTTCCGGACCAAGGTCTCATCGCTGGAGCAGTCGGATAGCCTAGGGAAGGAGATCCTCAGCCTCTGCGACCGGGTCCGAGACATCGACCTCTTCGAGCTCGGTGTCTACCTCGAGGACCGGGACAACCAGCCGGCCCTCGTCCGCCCGGTTACGAAGGAGCTGATCCAGGCTCGGGAGGAGAAGGCCGCGCGGGCGCGGCAGAAGCAGCTTGAGAAGCAGAAGGCAGAGCAGGAGGCCCTGAAGAGGGCGGAGAAGGGCAAGCTGAGTCACCTGGAGATGTTCCGCACGAACGAGTTCAGCGCGTGGGATGAGGACGGTATCCCCACGCGAGACGCGGCGGGTGAGGAGATCACGAAGAGCCGTCAGAAGAAGTTGAGGAAGGATTGGGAGAGGCAGAAGAAGCTGCATGAGGCGTGGTTGGGGAGTAAGATGGGAGCGAAATGAAAAAATTGATACCCGCAAGTAGATTAGTACCCCGATGTTCGATGTTTTTGTGAGTTGCAGGCAGTCATATAGATAGGAGGTCTTTTGCATGGCGAGGCGTTGTTTCGGGAATCTCGTCTCTACTGTATGTATGTTCTTTTTTCTTCTCAAGTCATGAGGCTAGGGGAAGCAAAATGAAGGTGGGCTTCTCCTGATATTCTTTTACTGGTGGACGGACTATTGTAGTCTGCGGTTGCTAGCTGAGTCATGGTTGCGCATTGAATACAAGTGTATGCCAAGGCAATGGAGAGATGAGGTCGATGCCAGCAGCTACGCAATCCAGCAAGGCCTTCGAATCTTGCGTAGAGAATAGATCTTTGAAGACCGGAGTTTAAGTTCTGCGATTCTTCATGCTCTGGCTCGGCCTTAGCGGAGATATCCGGGGTAAACGGACGCCAAGGCTTCTACCAAGCCTGCTGCCTGTTAAAACCAAAGGTCACTTTTATTCCCGTCTTTAGAAATATCGAGTTCTTGGGTCTCGTTCTAGCCTGTATTCTACAGATACTTCTGGAGAAAGGCGACAAGGGCAGCGCCAGTATCACTGCCAAGCGCTACTTAAGACACCGCTGAATCCGGCAGGTCAAAACCATGGTCCACGATGCCGGCATTGCATTGGTTACACCTTATTCTTTTCCAGGAAGCCAAGATACCTGTGAGTTGTCACGACGCTTCCCCGCGTAATCTCCGCGGTGTTGCAAGAATATCGCGGAGATTACCTGCACCTTGATGCTTTTCTTGTGACAACCATGGATATCGGCCTTTAGCAATATGACCGCAAGATGGGGGATACGAAAAATGGGGGGTGTCCCCGCCGTGGGGACCTTCAATTGTCATCAAGCTTGAACAATTAATAGTCATCTTCATCCTTACCTGTACCTACCTAGGTGTAGGTAGGTACTCGGACGAAAAAGAGGACCTGAAATCTCTCCGTTTTTATATTAATCCTCGGGATAATCCTCTTCTACATTTTTCTCTCTTCGCTCCAATCCAATCCAACTCACAGAAATGGCACCCCGCGTCTGGTTCATCACCGGCTGCTCGACCGGATTTGGTCGAGAGCTCGCTCTGCAAGTCCTGCAGAGAGGAGATAAAGTCATCGCCACTGCCCGGAAGGTGTCCAGCCTGGAAGAACTGGAAGCTGCGGGAGCAAAGGTTCTTGCGGTCGATGTCACAGCGGGTTTGGATGCGCTGAAGAAGATCGCGGCGACGGCGCATGGGTTCTACGGCCGGATTGATATCCTGGTTAATAATGCGGGTTATGTCGCGTCGGGGTCGCTTGAGGAGATGACGTATGTTCTATCCTTTCCCTTTTTCGCCCCTGTTGTTCGGGGGGGAAAAAAAATGAGATTATCGTATACTCAACTACGACCTCTTTAAACAGCCCCGAAGAATCCTTCTCCCAATTCAACACCAACGTCTTCGGCCTCCTCAATGTCAACCGCGCCTTCCTGCCCTACTTCCGCGCCCAGCGCTCCGGCATCATCGCCAACGTTTCCAGCATCGGCGGCTGGGCCGGCAGCCCCGGCGTCGGCATGTACTGCGCCTCCAAATGGGCCGTCTCGGGCATCTCCGAGACCATGACCGGCGAACTCGCCGAGTTCGGGATCAAAGTCACCTGCATCGAGCCGGGCTACTTCCGCTCCAACCTCCTGACGGAGTCGAACCGGTCGGTGACGGACTCGAAGAGCGTCATCAGCGACTACGAGGGTGACACGGCGGCACGGAGGGGCGTGAAGCTCCTGGAAGATGTGAATCGGAAGCAGCCCGGGGATGTTGTGAAGGGGTGTAGGGTGATTATCGATGTATTGACGCAGAGCGGGAGTGCGGAGGGGAGGGAGATCCCCGTTCGGTTGGCGCTGGGTGCGGATGCGTATGGGGCGATCAAGGGCAAGTGTGAGGAGACGATCAAGTTGCTGGATGAGTGGAAGGATGTGACGACGCCGACGAACCATGATGATGTTGCTTGACCTTCGTTCTATTTTGGTGTTGAGATGCATAGATGGATTAGCGTTCGGTTTGATTTGACAGTCTCGATACATAGTTACCGACCTCCTGGTATATACTGAATGGAACATGATGTCAGTTGATAGAGCCTTCTCCTTATTTCCTTGATCAATGTGCCACTCGAAGCGCTAGTTAAGACGTTTAATTGGAATTTATACGTGCACTCATCTTGAGGGTCTGTTCACATGCAAGAGTAGTAGTAGTAGTAGTAGTAGTAGTAGTAGTAGTAGTAGTAGTAGTAGTATTAATATTTATAGAAACCGACGATGATCCTCAATCTCAATAAATCCATCCTATACTTAAATAGATATATCGCTTTTCACAAGTTTCGCAGGACTGCAGAACTTAAAACCTGTGAGTCGCTCGTCTGGCAGTAGTTAAAAAGATTCTGTGTAGTACTTCGTATTCGGTACTATGTACTCGGCCAACCTCCCTAAACAGGAACGCACTCTACAAGGGTCCGCAGGTGCGGGGATACTCCTTCCCCATAAGGCGAAATACGTTGACTGCGTGCCACATGATAAATACCTCTCCCTGTTGCGTAGGCCTTTTCCTTCAACTTCTCTACCCCTCCTGTAACCACTCCAGACGAGCGTTCATCATCCATACCCCGCTACAACATCGTGATGGCTCCAGGTGAAACAGGGCTGCAGGCCCTCTCAAAGAGGACCGTGGTCGATTGCGATACCCTCGATGAAGAAGGTAATCGTAATTTTGATTTCGCTCGAGTGAAAAAGTACTCGGAGTGCATGAAAAGATGCCATGACAGCTGATCCGTTTCGATAGTTGCGAAGAACTTTGGACCCTTCCAGGACTGCACGTCTAATCAAGTAGGCAGTTGTTGTTTACTACCTCCATAGCGTCGTTAGCACAAAGAACTAACGAGATAAATAACAGGCGATCGCATATGGAGAGCTTACAAAGCCGAAACATGCGACCTTGCTCGAAGAGTCCGTTTCTCATGCAGAGAAGCTTCTCGCGCTGTATCGTGGCGTTAAGCTGGAGGAGTTAGCTGTCGAAATTGCGGTAATATGAGCTTCGAGAGGCAGTTTCAGAGAAGCTATGCTGACGAGACACCCTTTCTTAGATGGTTAGCCTGGCGTTGAAGATTGCACCGCATATCCGCGGCCGTGTCCACGTGCAGACAAACCCTTACTACTCGTACTCGACGGAGAAGACAATTGCAAACGCGCTAAGTATGATTTTCTAGACTTCCGGGAAGCTAGTATGTCGTTGATATTTCAGCCATGAGCTGATTTTGCTGCCAGGGATTACACAACTCTTCCGATACCTGGATTCTGGGTTTGATACGTCTCGAGTCTGCATTAAGATCCCCAGCACCTGGGAGGGAATGCTCGCAAGCCGTTCGCTGGAGCTGGCTGGGGTGCGTACGCTGGCCACCACGTTGTTCACTTTTGCGCAGGCGGTTCTGGCGGCTGAAGTTGGATGCACATATGTCGCTCCATATGTCAACCAGCTGAAAGTGCATTTTGAGCCTGGGTTAGTTGTTCAATTCTTATCAAAAAATGAAATATCGTTTACTTATAATGATCTAGTTTCACCGACCTGAATAAGCTTTTGCCATTGTGTGTCGCCATTCAGCGTTATTACAAGTCGATCCATGCCAGAACTCAAGTTCTACCGGCGAGTTTAACCTCTACCGAGGAGATATTCTCTCTAGCAGGGACAGATCATGTTACGATTGCTCCGGGTCTACTCGAACAATTATCGAAACCTGATTCTAGTCCTAGTGTCCAGTCTCTCTTTGATGAGGATTCACCGGTCCCGGTGCTAGACTCAAGGATCTCCTACTTGAATGACCCAGCGACGTACCGGATCTTGTTTACAAGAGATCTCGGTGGCGCAAGCGAGGGAAAGCTAACGCAGGTATGCCCTCTTTGTTAACCAGAACCGCTTTAGGTTGGTGTTGACGTTTGTCAGGCAATTAATATATTCTGCGATATGCAAGACAAACTGGAGGATCTCATGAAGCAGGTGAAGAAATGAACAGCATACATTCTCAATATTGACTAGACTTGTTAGTCGGGCTCATCTTGAAGAATTAAATAGTATTGACCAAACTCACTGTCAGATAGTGGATTAGATGCTAATGAAAACTCGATACGAATATCTAGCTTCCTGTGGCTAAAGTGCCTAGTGAACCCGAGCTCGAGATATTCCTGCCTACTACCCACAAAATAGGTACTTTGAATGGGATGGATGCATTCAATCCGCGAATTAGCATCGAGACAGACTTGGAAGGAGATGACCTGCGCTTTTCACACGATTCGAAGTCCAGCATTGTTGTCTTTTTATTTTCTATCCAAGCGTAGACTGGTATTATAGGTTTTGCATGTTAGCCCAGCATGACGAACCTGACGACAGTTCTATGCGACGGAGAACGATGCGTGGCTCGGACCAACGTGGCCTAGGCTTGCCGATCCGATCTGCTTACCCCGGATTCCGCGGCCCCGGGTCCGCACGTGACGTGCCTCCCGCAGGTCTTTTTTTTTGTCTTGAACGTCATCGTCTGCGGAGACGTTCTTTTTCTCTTGGTCTGTTAATTGATTATCTGAGCAGTATTTTATCAGGTGTATTGCGTTGTAAAGGTTGTGTCTGTCTTACTGTTACTTCTTTCGTTAAGATTTCTTTCAGCGGTGCCTCGACTTTTACCAAATAGGAAGCGTTGCGCTCGTGACTGGGCTCTGGGACGTCCTCGGGCCCGTTCATCCTTCACATTAAACCTGACGGCTATGTTCCCCTCGCAAGCAGGTAATCTTGACATTGAGGCGCTGAGCGGTATTTGCGGGTATGTTAGCTGTTCCTCTCTGTCTCGGATTATCACTTGCACCAGTCGCCCAGAGACATGTCGATAGCTCTTCCATCATTGCCATTCCACCGAGTGATACCCTCATTGCAAGTGAAATAATCATGTTATCGAGCTGATCCATTTTCCAGCTCCATCTCTATCGTCTGCTGGGTCGTTGTCTTCTCCCCACAGATCATCGAGAACTTCCGCCGCGGTTCCGCAGATGGCCTTTCCCTGCTCTTCCTCATCGTCTGGCTCGCCGGCGATGTCTTCAACATCCTGGGTGCTGTACTACAGGGCGTACTGCCCACGATGATCATTCTCGCCGTGTACTACGCCCTTGCGGATATCGTGCTTCTGGGGCAGTGTTTCTACTATCGCGGTTTTACGCTGTGGGACGAGTTGACACCTGCGAAAGATGTCCCTGGAGAAGAGGAGGAAAATGGAGGAGAACCGACGGAACGTTCAGCACTGTTGGGAAATGTCAACGGTAGAGATGACAGGAGAAGTAATGGCCATGCCAATGGTCATCCATCACCATCATCGACACAACCGCCACATCATCATCGCACAGAAAATCATCGAAGACCATCCACAGCTTCGTTCCGCGAACGCCTCTCTTCCCTTGACGGGACGCACCTCTCCCCCGCTACCCCCTTCGTCGAACCCTCCGCAGAGCCCACTCCTACACGACCACCATCAACCCTACAGACCATCTTATTCAACACCTTCTCTATCGCTATGGTCTGCGCGGCTGGCATCCTAGGTTGGTACATCAGCTCGCGCGCATCCTTCACAGGTCCTCACGATAGAAAACCCAAACCAAAGTCTCTCACCTTCGACCCCCTGGGCCAATTCTTCGGCTACCTCTGCGCCGCCTTCTACCTCGGATCTCGCCTCCCGCAACTCCTGCTCAACTTCCGACGCAAATCGACCGAGGGCGTATCGATGCTCTTCTTCCTCTTCGCGTGCATTGGAAATCTGACGTATGTGCTGTCGATCTTTGCGTACTCGCCCATCTGTCAGGATCCGGATCACTGCCGACCGGGAGAGGCTGGGGAGATTTATGGGAAGTATATACTTGTCAATCTGTCGTGGTTGTTGGGGAGTATGGGGACATTGTTGCTCGATATGGGGATTTTTACACAGTTTTTTCTGTATAGGAAGAACAACGAGGTTGATGAAGATGGTGAGCAACAGTAGCGGGGAAACGGACGGGTGGTTCAATGAATTAGGTTTGTACTGTACATACGGAAAAAGGCTGGGTTGGGTATAGACAAGGATAAGGTCTGGGTACTCATGTGGAAACTGGTATTTCCTTGTTGGATGGATGGAAAGCATGACTAGGTAGATATGTACTTGTATTGTACAGTCACGGCGTTCTTCGTCAGAGTTATCCGCGGATAGAACTTTACCATTATCAGGCTTTGGTAGGATGGATAAGAATGAGGGTATCTCAATGTATAAATAGAGTTCATCCCGAGATGTGTTACCATTTTGAGCCGGTCTGTGCTCTGAAATACCTACCTAAGTCAAACCAGAAAAAAATACACTAAAAGAACAAGCTCCGCTGAACGAACTGCACTCATTTCCGCCAGCCAACTGACTCCATAAACCATGCGCTACCAATTGCAAGTACAATTCCGAGTCTCTTCTCATTCATCATGCACTTTTCAGCCCTTCCAACGTAATGATCTAATCTAATCACTCGGCGGCCTAGGCTCGACTTTCCCCTTCCCAACCTCAGCCCAGTTGGTGCTCAGCGCCGTTCCCTGAGACTCGTAGTAACTCTTAACCATCGCCCGCCGTGTGTCCGGGTCCGCGTTCGCGTACAGCTTCTTGAAGAACGCATCCACGGGATCGCCCGTGCCGTAGTCCGAGTCGATCGACTCCGCGTCGGATTCTCCCCCTTCTTCTTCTGTAGATTTCTCTTTGGCCTTGCCTTTAGCTTTAGATTTCGCCTTCTTGGCGGTTAGGTTTGAGGCGAGCTTGTCCCAGTCTTTGACGCCGCGGCGGGAGGAGGTCGGGTATGCGGGGGCTGTTGCGGTTGCGTCGGTAGCAGTGGATGTAGTAGAAGGCGCGGTTGCTGGCGCCGGTGCTGGGGCAGTGGTGGTAGTACTTGGTATAGCGGTCCGGTCTGCAAGTTTCTCAGTTGTGAATGTGGATGTGGATTCTAGCGTGTTCCACTTCTGACCGCGCAGTTGCTTGCGGAGGACGACTTCAATCTTGGTGGACATGACCGAGAACGTGGACTGGGAGGGGTCGATGGGTGCGAAGAGGGGGTCTAGGTTGAAGGAGAATTCGGAGCCGGAAGGGGTGGGGAATTGAAGGGAGAGCTGTCATTTTTTTTTGCTATTAGTAAGGTACGTTCTTGGTGATAGGGATTGCTATATGTAGAGAGAGAGAGAGGTAGGGTGAGGGGGGACGGATATGAACGTACAGAATCACTCTTGATATCCACATCGACTTTATCCTTCGGTACGCCCTTCACGTAGAGCGTGATAGCCACCGAGTCATGGGACTGGTACCATTCGTGCCGGACCCTGCCCGCGGGGGCAGCAGGGCCAGCTGAGAACGGCGCAGACGAAGAGTCCTTCCCGACGGCATCGAGTGTAGCCTCCTTGGTCTTGTCTGCAACAGGGGCCGGTGACGGTGCAGTTGTATCCTTCTTGCTCTTGTCATCCTGAGTAGTTTTCTCCTTATCCTCCGTAGCTGCCCCAGCTCCAGCATTCAAGGCCTTCCTGAGCTCCTGCTCCGAAGGAACTTTCAGATTCTCCGGATACTCCCTAACCGTAACAATAGCCTTCTCATCCCCCTCGGATAACTGATCCAGCTTTCCTTTGACCTTCATCATCCAGATTGGCAACTCCTGCTCATAGCTGCGGTCCTTGGAACGACTAGCAGCTCCTCCTCCTTGCTGAGCAGCCATAGCAGCCTGCACATCATCGGACCTGTCCTTTTTCGCATCCGCACCGCCTATCTTATCCTTCACAACCCCAAACACATACGATGCGTCTCCGTATCTCTCGAGCTGGTACAGCGCCACGCCCCGCCTCATCTGCGCGGAGAGGATGAGCTCGCGCTTCCCGCGCTCACGGGCCAGGACGAGGGCGATCTCGGCATCGTGGAGGGCGGCGTTGGAGTCGGGTCCGCCGTCGGCGGGCTTCAGGCGTGAGTAGGCGGTCGAGCGTTTGATGTAGTAGGGTGCGGCGCGGGGGAGCTCGATGAGGGCGCGGGTGAAGTGTTGGATGGCGGAGGGCCAGTCGGAGGCCTCGATGGCTTTGTCGCCCTGCGAGGCGGCGTTCATGGCACTGAGCGAGCTATGTCTCTAAGCCTCTCTGGAGCTGTTGAGGTAGTCAGTCAGTTATCGTATGGAACACGACGTGCAGTGGGCACCGAGACAAGTACGTACCTACTATGAGGGGTACTATGTATCAGGTGGGGAGCCTCGTGAGTAGGGGGAAGGCTGTAAAGCAGAGGTAGGGAGCGATAAGGGAGACGGTTTTGTACCTTGAAGCTTCAAGGGAACCTCCTTCAAAGAATCAGAGGCGTAAGTTATGGCGTTGTTTCTCTTCGAGGCTTCTGGGTTCTACGACTTTCTTTGAGATCGGCGGAGCTTGCGGGGGAGCTCCCAAGCTCCCACGTGATTACAGGCAACCCGTGGGGAGATCCTCTCAGCGATCCATGGACGTTGACATTGAAGTAGGGAGATCATTGTCGAAATATCAATATGAGTTATATATCTTATATAGTTTGGTAGCCAAATATGTATGTTGCTATGTATTCCTGTGGAGGGCTAATCTGCACAGCGTACCAAGCCGAATACAGGCGAGGAAAGCCGATATGCCAACAAGCCCACCAACCTAGATTGATTAAGATAATACTGATATTAGGTACATAATGACGAAAAAAAATAATAATCGCACTAGGATACTGTGACTGCAGAAATGGCCGTCGATGCATACTGATCAATATCCAGATCCATGAACTCGTATCTACAGCAGTTCTTCGTTGCCGAACTTCCTGGCATAAAGACCCAATGCTCTGATCGGCCAGTAGAACTTGTAGTTGGGGTATGAAATCATGCTAGACGTTGGTTAGCACCGTTTAATTTCATGTGAGGCATTACATATACATACCAAGATTGGTTGAAGACACCCTCGATAGCTTCCTGCAGCCACTCCCCGTTCGCCTGCTGCCGCGACATCAGTAGCTTCATTGCCTTACGGAGAGGTTCCTTGTTCGGGTATTCAGCCTCCATCAGCGCAAGACACGCCCAGGCCGTCTGCACCACCTGAGATTTCTCGTGATGGGTGTAGACGTGTCGCTCAGAGCTGAGGTAGGATTCACCCCAGCCGCCATCCTCCTTCTGCTTCGAGAGAAGGAACTCGCAACCGCGGCGGGAGTTGTCACTGTTGTGGTAGGTCTCTCCAATGCTGGCAAGACTCTCGAGGGCGAACATGGCAGCATATGTGAAGCAAATACCCCAAGATCCGTACCAGCTTCCATCGGGCCTCTGAACTCGTTTGATGTATCTAACGGCCTTTTCCTTTGCAGCCTTGATTTCATCCGCGCGATAATCGGGGTAGAATTTGCTGAAAAGGGACAGGGCGGTAACTGACGCTGTCGTGCACTCGGGGTAGTCGTAACCGATCATGATTCCACCGAATACCTCCGCGGCGTTTAGCCATTCCAGCTTCGTCGAGCCTCTGGTCGTCTCATATTCGGTGAAGCCTCCAGACGGGTTCTGCATGAGCAGCAGACAGTCAACGGAGTCCTTCAGCCGTTCAGTGGAGATCACTTTCGGGAATCCATGCATCTCCTGCAGCTGGATCGTAGACCTCAGGCCCTCAGCTGTGCAGTCACTGACGGTGTAACCCTGCGTTTTGGTACTGAAGGGCCATGCACCTTTCCGATGCTGACGGTAGCACTTCTCCTGGTCTGGTACATTTTCTCGCATCTGATGATCTTCAAGGAATTCCAGAGCCTTTGCGAGCATTGGTCTCCACTTTGGATCATCTGCAAAACCGGCAACGACGATAGCCTGTGTGATGAAAGCAGTATCCCAAACTTGAACACCATTGGTGCCGTTCATGAGCATACCCTCATGCTTTACCCACATGTAGTCATTGAGTCGCTCACGATGGCGACGGAGGGAATAACTGCCTTCACCATCATGTAGATAACAAGCTATCATGTTCATAGGGTTGCTGACAGGGCCCAGACCCGCGTAGTCCGTATTCTCATCCTCCATCCGGATTAGCTCCCAGGTCCAGTCTTCTGCACGTTTCACCAACGCGGATGGCCGGAGGTAGGGATTCCACGCCTTAACCAGGAACCAGTTGATCGAGTTGAGTAGCCACGTCTTCGGGTAGTAGTTATCTTCCTTGGCAATAGAACTGCGGTGCGCAGCAAAATCTATGGTATCATATGGCTGCGTGTACAGTTCCTGTCGAAGCTGCTTGGTAAGCGGGTCCAAGGGGTGGCTCCATTTCTTGGACCACAAGTAGGACATCGGAAGAAAAACTTGGCGCATGTGAATCCACCATCGCCAGGGAGCGAAGGGAACCCAGTCAGGCACCAACCTAGGAGACGGTAAGCCAGTGGAAAAGGGATCAAGAAGAGAGTCGCATACCAGAGCTCTGGAGGAACAGGGTTGACACAATCCCACTCCATCACACCAAGAATGCTAAGCCAGAACTTGGCCCAGTGAGGTCCATAAATCGCACCGCCAAATTTGTGTAGAAGGCCGCGAGCCTTGATCATGCGCGGGTCCTCCTCACTAGCTCCAAGGAGACGTAGAGTAACGTAGTTCATCGCAGTGCCGAAGACAGAGCTGTGGGCCTCGATGTGCAGACCCCATCCGCCATCCACGGGATGCTGTCGAGCAAAGAGATACCTCTTAATCTCCACAGCATACTCTGGGGGAATCGGAGTGTGGGTGACATAGTAGGTGATAATGAGTCCTGGAAGCAGGAACATCGGTCCACCATACTCGCAAGCCCAGTTCCCCGGCGGGAGCTGCAATTTCGAGAAAAACTCCAGGCCATTCTCAGCAGCTTGCAATGGAGTTTTCGCAGGGGGCAGATCAGGCAAACCCTATGTACTGTTTAGCGTGGTGCAAGACACCAGAACCAGGATATGAGAGGGAGTACCGTTGGAAGCCCGAGGAAGTACTTATCCGCAATGCTTTGGGGCCATTCTTTGTTCTCATCGTCAGACTCTAGGTAATGCCATGTCTGGCGACCACGGTCGTCCAGCAGGCGCCACCTTGAGTAGTCGGTCTTTTCATCGCCATTGGCGTCGGTGGTCAAGTGGCCGTTAGCGGATGTTCTCCAAGGACCGATGTGGCTATTGGAGCTCTGCACCGTAGCTGTCTTCCCCGACATCTCGTGTCCTAGTAAAGTGAGGAAAACACGGAGCACATCCAATTATGTACAGAGTGTGAGGATACGTGCTATGCAGCTTCGAGAAGAAGGACCTGAGTATCCTCTTCGGGAACTGGCCAGATGTGGAGATAGGTAGCTCTCCTGGTACCTGGAGGCTGGAGCCGCGGCTTGCGACGCGCCTATGCTAGCTTCACGCTGCAGATCGCTCGGCGGTGAGCCTGCGCATAACTTTGCTTAGTCAGCAGGGATAGAAGCATAACTATGTTATCGCAGCACAACAGCTTTCGGATTCAGGATGCTCCTGTTCTCCGATAGCCTCGCATCTACTTTCGGATTGCATGATTTCCAATATTTTTTTTAGCCTGTGCAAGTGCCAGATAACAGCCTCTCGAGAACTGCTTCACTGCGCTCTATCCCGAGCACGAGGGAGGCAGGAGGCTCTCTTGCCATCTAACGAGATTTCAGTGTGACGGTAGCCATGACTTGGCATATGCCGGCTTGAATTTCGTTAGGCTTTTCTCTCGTATCTCAACGGTAGAATACTTTCTTTTTGCTGGATATGTGGCGGTTGCTGTTTCGCTCAATGCTTTTATGCGGGTGCGTCATACACGGAGGGCGGTACACCTGCACTTCAAGCTTCCTGCCCACGTGCATACATCACCTTCAGAGTGAGCTCTTGCTCTCTTTCAAACCAGTGTCTTCTGCCCTGCAGAACATTTCTAGCATTCTATTCATTTCACATTTTCCAATGGAGAACTCCCAGAGTTCTCATATCTCTGGCAACCCCTCACCCTCCACCGTGTCTCACAACCACAAGCCAAAACCCGAGGAGAATGTCCACGAATTTATTGATAATGCCCTAGCTTCAATGCTTGGTGAGCTCTCAAAGCCTGATGGACGCCCCTCCATTACTCTCAAGCAGAGGTCCAAGAGAGAATGCTACTCCATCAACCCCAGCAGCGGAGCCCTGGAGGCCGCCGGACAGGATGTGCACACCACGTATTCTTGGCCGGGCAAGAATGTACATGAAGCATGGAAATTCAGTATGGTGCTTTATCAGACTAATTCTATTTCATGGTATTGAGATGAAAGCGCAGCGATCACGATCCGCGTTCTCGGTCTCATTGCTGAGGCAATCCGTGGAGATTTCGTGACATCTAAAAGGTCGTAGGCCATTCATACCGTGCTCTCTTGTTATTGTCTTCCATATCATATGAAGATGGTTACTGAAGTCCAGGTACAAAAGAGATATATACTACAATGACCCAGTCTACTTCGGCTCTCAGCGAGTGGTCGATACGCTCGTCGATGATATCGCGTATACGATCGGGGTCGATCGTGCCGCTCTACACGTGGTATATACCTCTTTGTATTTGCTCATCAACAGGAAGAACCGCTGATAGCTGCGAAAGACGGCCGCAGCGAAAGGATTGACGACAGGGTATAATTATTTGAAGACCAAGTCGCATATAATGTCAGATATTGGGCCGTCCGTGGAGGTCCAGACAGCCTAAACAATGTTCTTAGTTGATGAGTACTGATCAGAGCGATCAGGACTTCCTCATTCCGCGGCTGGAAGATATCGAAGAGGTCGACCTCTCAGAGGTCCAATGGGTCCTAATTGTAGAGAAAGAAGCAAGCTGTCAAAACTTCCTTGCTCCGCATGAAGGCTTACCAACAAAAGCTGCAGGCAGTCTTTCGCAGACTAGCAAATACTTGCTACCACACGACCTCAGCGGCCGGAAAGGGGATCCTGATTACCGTAAGCTGGATCCTTTCCACATCTTGGACTTTATCTGACTTCCAAACTACTGCCTCCAGGGCAAAGGATACCCCGACCTCTGCACCCGGGCCTTTGTCCGCCTGCTCTCAGACACGAAATCCGAATCTCCTTCCTCCAATACACCATCATTGTACGCCCTCGTTGACAGCGATCCCGACGGCATGGCCATCATGGCCACATACAAATACGGCTCCATGGCGCAAGCGCACGAGAACGCCAAGTTGAACGCCCCCAGTCTCCGATGGTTAGGACTACACACATCGGATGTCGCTGCGGGTATTGATCCGCAGGGCGAAGACGCTCTGATACCGCTCTCCGCGAGGGACAGAAAGAAGGCGCTGGCCATGCTGAGCGGCAATCCGATCTTCGCGGAGGATGGGCCCGAGCCGGGTTGGCGGGCGAAGCTGCAGCAGATGCTGATGCTGAATATGAAGGCTGAGATTGAGATCTTGTATGGGATGGAAGGAGGGATCAACGCGTGGATTGACCAGAAACTGAGGGGTCTGACTTGATTAGATCCTCATGGTTGGGAAGAGTATGTCATTCCCGGAGGCGATGAGCCCTGGACTCCAGTATGTCGCATAAAGCTGTATGAGATTAAAAACCCACTATAAAACTCCTAGCTACATATAACGATGCGGGGTATAAGTATACCTCCTCCCACTCAAGCACGAAAACAATGAAAGGGGGGGGAAAACAGAACTCGCCAGCTTATGCTCTATTATCAATGAATGCTCACGACACATGCCATGCCATTATAATCCACCACGAGGACTTCACCCCACTGCTGACCCCGACCTGCAATAACATTCTTATCAGTCTTATAGACCCAGACTCCTTCTCACTTCCTCCCTAACCCGCTTCTCATACTCATCCCTCCGCTCTCTCCACATCTTCGCGGCCTCCACGTTCGCGGGACTCTCATCGTTCGGCTCCGCCAGCATGCTCATGACGGAGATCAGGATCTTCTCGACGCTCTGGATCGGCGACCAGCGCTCCGACGCGTGCTCGTAGTGGTTCGGGTCGTCACCCGGCGGATGGAGGATGGATATGCAGACGGTGCCGTTGGGGTAGACTATTTCAACATCCTCGCATTAGCCATCTAAACCAAACCAAATCATATCATGCCTCTGCTACAAAACAAAGAGAGATGGAGCAAGTGCAAGTTAAAGTTAGAACTCACCATTCGGATGCCACACGCCCCCGCCCAGGAACTTCATGGTGGGCGGACTCAGCGGGTAATCCTTGGGGAATCTGAGCTCCGCGGCGAACACACCCCCTTCGAACGGGGTCCCCTCGGGCCCCTGGATCAGCGCTTCCCAGTAGAACATGTCATCCTCCGAGACGGGCCCCGCGGTGATGCCCTCCGGTGGGGAGGTGGAGAGGTTGCGGTACTCGTGGAAGAGACGTTTCTGGGCCACGGATGTTGCCATCTTTCTTGCTGATATGGTTCTTGTGAAGCTTAGAAGACCGAGATTCCGGAGGTGAAGCCGGTTCGTTCTTTCTTATGTCCCGGATTATGATGGTATGGTAGAGGTGAGGGTTGCCGCGCGAGAGTAGTCGTCAAGCGGCGTAGGTGGTGGTGGGGAGGGTTGCTAATGGGTATCACGGAAAGAGAGGACGGATATTATGTTTTTGGTTTGTGTTCGAGTTAGAGGATAGAGGTAGACAGTGGATATGGTTCAGTGAGGAACAAGAGGAGAGAGACAGTTGCTGCTAGGACATGGACGGTGAGCGGAGCGGTGTCTAGAACGGCGGCCGCGAACGGAGGCGGTACCGACCTCCCGCGGCTAGCTCCGAGGGGTGGCTCGGCCATACAAGCATGAGATATGATGAACAGGAACAGAGCACTTATGTTATAAACACTTCTAGGATCCGTTAAATTATTTACAAGGCCTAATTTTCGGCTATCTATTCTATAAATCTCTAATATACAGATAGGAGATTGCGCTGGTAAGCAAGCAAGATGTCCGAAGTATCAACGCCGCAACCCGCCACCCATCCCATGAAGCCATCTTTTCGTTAGAACAGCATATATAAAATAATATTTCATGTGTCAAAACCAGTCAACGTCGCTACCCTCTCCTTCACTGCTGCCTTGAGCCCCCCCGCCTCCCCAAGGACTACCGCCACCTCGGCCGAAGAAGTCCTCATCATCCTCTTCCCACTGCTCTCCCCATATCTCTTCATCAGCGCCAGGTTCGCCTGGTGTCGGAGCCTGCCATTGATCTGGCTGCCGCTGTTGATCAGGTGGAGGAGGCCGTGAGCCTCCAGCCATCCCCCTCTGCATAGCTTCATACCCCGCTATAGTTCCGGCTCCAGCAGCACCGGCTGCAGCACCCTCTGCCATAGAACCGGCAGCACCGGCACCAGCTCTACCGACAGAGCCAGCGGCAGCTTCACCAACGGCAGTTTCTCCAGCGGCTCCAGCAGCTCCTCCAGCAGCCCCGGCCCCAGCAGCTCCAGCTTCACCAGCTGCACCACCGGCGGCAGCCTCTCCACCAGCTGGGATCCAAATGGGAAAGACGCCTACTCCACCGGGATGGCTATGGCGGCTAAAGTAGTCGAAGTCGATGCTGACAGCGGTCGCAAGCATAACGGCACGCTGGTCAAGTGTCATGCCTGCGGCTTTCTCCGTGTACCGCCCTGTCTGTGAAGGGAGCTGCTGCTGTGCCTCCGCCTCCGCCAGGGCGGCGGCGTCCATCCGCAGAGCGTAGACACCCGTATCAGTGAAGAGTTCCCTGGCGAACCCTGCGAAATTGCGGTTGACAGAGCCAATCAGACGGTTATCCGCCGACCGGAGGGAGAAATCCCACGATAGGAAGGGCTCGTCGACGTAGGCAAACTGATGGAATTCTCCGGCAGCACTATCGCCCCCGGAAGCTTTAGTCAACTGCATTTTCTGTGCTCGCGAGAGATCCGCGTTTGGTATGTTGAACCGCTGTGTTCCCATATCCGTCTCGGTGTTCGGAGTTTGGTGGTAGAGGAACAGGTTGTATTTTCGTCGCAAAGGAGCCCATTGCGAGTGTGCCTCTCCGATGATGCGCATATCGTCGAATCCAAGCGGTGATACTCGGGCGTTCGATCCACCGGCCACAGAAACTAAGGAGCCGGGAGACACGCCTTGAAGGGCAGTGGATGGCGAATATGCAGAATCCGCGAGGTCGAGAGGGTCATAGACTCGGATGCGGGAGTTGATCCATGAGAATGGTCGGTGGAACTAAATACTGTCAGTTAAAAAAAGCTGTCGAAGCTGAGCTGGAACTGCATCTGTAAACCATGACTCACCCTCAGCACTTCGTTCTCATGTCTATCAAACACATGGGTGACGAAACTGCGATGCGTCCGGAACCACTGTCGAGCCATCATGTTCCCCAAACCCGTTTCCTGTTCTGCCATGTATCCCACATGATTTCCGCTCGCATCCATAATAACGTATTTATTTGCTTGCTCGAACCCGCTGTCATGCGAAAGCGTCAGCGTACGCATCCTCCGCAGGTATATAGTTCTGGTGCGACACAGGGGGCGACCTACAGCATGACGTTCATCAACTCCAACTGTCTCTGAACCACAAGTCCCGAGTTCGCCAAAATCCCTGCGGCAGGATGCTTCTCCTTAAGCACGGCATTTGGATCTTCCGGTATATAGACGGGCGATAGGAGGGTGTTCTGGTTCGGATTCGTGTCGCGCAGGGTTGAGGATGTAGCCTCCGCGCCCGCATGTGCCGACGGTTGCTCCTGCGGCGATGGTTGTCTGTTTCTTGAGATCGGCTGTGGAAAATCTCGTCGTCGCAATGTGTTTCGAGGGCCCCGTGGGTTCATTGGTCCCCTCATCGAAATGAATCTGTTCATCGCCCACCGCACAGAGGGCGGGCAGATTCTTCTGCTCCACATCATCAGTCGCGTCTGCTTTCAGTACCCGAGCTTCTATTCTTCGTAAGGATTTCTCAGAGTTGGAAGTTTATACCAGCAAGGATTCCCGACAAGAGAGTGTAGGCAGCCGAATGTGGCGGTTTGGTCCTCCGAACGGCGACATTTAGCTCCCGCGGGGTTAAGGGCGGAGATAAACATGTCATCGTGATCCTCAGGCCGCGACAAGTATGGCCACTGGCAGAAAGTACCAGAAGACCACGCAACATTGCAACGAAGTATATAAATTTGCATCCCGAGAATTTTTTTTATTTTTATGGCCTCCACATTAGTTCAAATACAGTACGTTAAATGATATATAGCTAGAAGCGAAAGTCAACTTTTTCCCCTCAACTCCGAAACCCAATCATTAGTAGACATACAACTTGACATGCAAGACTCCATGGTATCCTCGTATGGATAAACAAAGCCCAGTAGTGTTCCTCCGCATTATATCCAATATAGAATAATCACAAGACGCCCTTTCTAGCCAACTCGATCTTCCTCGAAGCTTCGCCCGGCTTGTACCCTCCTTTCGACACGCAGATGGCGCTCCCTTCGCCGAGCTCGACCTTCTCTTCAACATCCGGATGCGGGCATGGGCAGTGGTGCGGGAAGTGCACGCAGGCAAGCGTGCCAGGGCAGAGGTATTTGTTGCAGTGTGCTGTTGCATGTTAGCCGCGATTCATTGATCAAGTGGATCCATATTGATAAGGCGCAGGCATACCTCCGTCCCATGTTCTCTGGTACCATGCACTGTCGCTGGGGACGTTGTGCTGGTCTTGCTGATGCTGCTGTTGCTGGCCGCCGCCGCCGCCAAACATATGCTCGAAGAACTGGAACTGAGCCTGGGCCGCTGAAACAAGGAGCAGCAGGGCCCAGAAGGAGGCTAGGACGTTGCGGAACATTTTGAAGAGCAACGCTGGACTGATCTCTTGAATTCTATCTTCTTCCTCTCGCTCGTATCTGCTGTCCGACTTGATAAAGCCAGGTATCGAGAACAAGTGACACGTGACCGCGCTAAGCCCGCATCTCCGACATCTGGGAAAAGTTCCGCTTCGGCATCCAAACGACTCTGCTTCAGCAGCACAGGAATCCTGAATCCCTCCTTTCCCAGGTCCGGGGGGCTCAATTCTTTCTGGCAATGCTGCAGCCAATATTACGGGCACCCCTCCGGGTGCTCGAACGAGCGTTCTCGCCTTCCCTCCTGTCCTCAACATCGCAGTCGCAATCCTTCCTCCAGCGGACGACGACGACATCCTCCCTCCCATTCCTCCCTCTCTCCCACCTCCGACACGCCTCCCACGCCTCCCAGGGTGCCGCGAACGCCGCCTCCCGCGACCCCCCCGGTAAGCGTCTCGGCGCGAAGAAGACCGGCGAGCAGTACGTGATCCCGGGCAACATCATCTACCGGCAGCGCGGCACGAAATGGTTCCCCGGCGAGAACTGCGCCATGGGGCGGGACCACACCATCTACGCGACCGAGGCCGGATACGTCAAGTACTACCTCGACCCGGAGAGGCACCCGAAGCGGAAGTACATCGGCGTCTGCTTCGAGCGGGACGGGAAGCTGCCCACCCCGCGGAACGCCCCGACGAGGCGCAGGCTGAACATGATCGCCGTGCCGCGGCAGATTGAGACCACTTCTACGACGACCGAGTCGTCGACGGAGTTGCAATTGCGACCCGGATACATGTACCGCGAGGCGAACTGGCAGATCGGTCGGGCTGCCGAGAAGGCTGGAATCAAGGCTCCCGAGTTCGACCGCAGGAACCGTTGGCTGGCTTGGAGAAAGCGCAAGGCCAGGGCGGAGCGTGCTGCCCAGATGAAGAGCTTGAAGAACAAGAAGAAGGCCGCGAAGAAGGCCGGTCGGTGATTTTTCTTCTTCCTTCCCTTTTTCTGCTCTTTAAACCTGTGTTGTTTGGCGATTATATGGAGGCTTTTCAGGTGTTAAAATGTATCATAGAAAGACAATGTCGCAATGATCAAAGTGCTCTCTCTCTCTCTCTCTCTGCCTGTTGTATTATACTTCTGGAATCGCATGAGTGATGCAAACCTGACAATATGAGCCATTTCGTAGTTCGTTTCATAAGGGCTGCAGTTATAATGTACTCCTGTGATGAAAGGAGAGAGCAGCCTGCGCTACTGCTCAACCTAGCTAGGAGGAGGTATTGAACGTATACAGTACTGTGCCAAGCATTGCATCGATAGGATACACGTCAGATATAGAACTCAGGATCATGAGGGGTATCTTCCGTTTCTGCCGCTATCAGGTCAGATACGTACACAAATTAAGGAAAGAAGCAACACAATATACAAGGCATAATAACATCGTTCAGCTTCGTCAACCCCAGATAATCAAACACTAAATAGCATCTCGGTGCAGACAAAAGAAATTGATGTTCCCGCAATGTAAAAGGGAACTTTATGATATTCATTCATCAAAGAGCTTGCCCAAGATCAAGCTCTGGCAGACGAACTCATTACCGACGATCCTAACCTTCTTCTCACTCAAACCAAGGTCATTCCCACTGATGGACTCCATCAGCTCGGATCTCTTCCTCTTCTTCCCACGCGACGACTGCGGCCTTGGAGTACGAGAACCAGAAGAAGTTCCAAGGATCATTGCCTTAGCCGCAGCCTCTTCGTGATCATCCACGTAAATCCAGTCCCAGGCCGGGGAAGATCCCCCCTCTTCCTGCTCCGTGAGAGCTGCTTTGGCCGCTCTGAGGTCAAGCACACGCTCCACTCTGGAGGCGCCCAGTGCATACGTCAGAAAAATGTATGCCCTCCTCTTCTCTTCCGCTTTCCCGCGACCCATGACGAGAAGCACGGATTGCCCCTCCAACAATTTCGGCCGTGCAGCAACCATGTCAGCTAGCCGTGCAGTAGACGCGGGGTTTGGAACCATGACTCTCGCTTTTGTCGCTCCGTCGAGGTACATGGATTCTCCTGCGGGCAGAAGATACATGTCCCAATCCAAGATCCTATTATGACGGACACAGTCCTCAACCCAACGTCCAGAAAGGCAGGGAATGTTAAGTGCCAGAGCTTGCATGTATTTTGCGCGACGGGAATGCCTGTCGGCGATCAAACATGCGAAACCTGCATTCTCCGCATGAGGAGCTAGGCGGAACGCGTTCACACCGCTGATCTTTGGGTTGGTGGCTGGTGACTTGCTTGGCGTAGTAGGTGGGATACTTGAGGGGAACTCGAATAACTCGTTAAAACCGTCTTTCAATATGCGGCCTCCATTCTCCACAATCAACTTCGTAACGCGAGACTTGACATCCTCCTTCCCCACATAGGAAACTGCAAACACCATTCCAGCAAAGAGACCCGTCCGGAAACTGGTACTGCGAGATAGGCGAGAGTTTGGAGTTGTTAAAATAGAAGTACGATCTGTGGGTGTCGCAGGTCCCACAATAGACTGCTCAGTTCGTGGAGTGTAGGAAAATTGGCGGTCTTTCAACTGATTCCAGAGAATCATGTCCAGGTAGATCCTGGAAATTGGGACTTTGATCGTGCGTTCAGGCTCAGCCAGACCGCCATTTGGAAGACTCTTCCGCTGCTTTGGTGCCAGAAGGACAGTGGAGTAACCATGAATGTCAGTCATAGGGACTGAGCCATTGACATCTTGTTTGCAGAGTTCTTCCGCACTTAGTTTGTCGCCGAATCCTCGAACAATATGCGTGACCTTTGGAACATTTGGCATTTCTACCTTGACAGCATCACCAATACGTAGTTCCAGCCTCTTCACCGAGGCCGCAGATACTTCATCAGGAGCGCTATCCTCGAATTTGACAAAGTAACGTGGCTGCGGAGTGCTGCTTTGCGTCCCAAGGCAAGTGGCGGGGTAGTATGCACGTTTGTGACCATTGAAACATGCAAGGACTTGGTTAGGAGCTAGCACCACATCATCAGATGTCGAAGGATTAGTTTCGACAGCGCGATCTTGCGTGGGCGTACTTGTCTGAATGGGGTCCGGGCTCTCTGCTCTTCTTGACTGAGGAGGACTTTGGTTATTATGGACAACCACTGGTTGCCCAATAACCGCTTTTTCAGGCCTTCTTAGCTGAGAAGGTCGTGTTCCTTCGAAACGAGACAGCCTGCGTTTTCTGGAAGCTACAGCACTCGTCATATTATTCTGCGGTGAGGCCTCAACTTCCCATACGGTCTCTGCTCGCCTTGAAGGTTTTGATCGTTTGCGTTGTATGGCATCTGCTGCAACAGGGGTAGCAGGTTCCATAGGCAGGGCATTGGCCGCTGCACTTTGGGCCTCGATGCGATAATTCGGTCGAGGAGATGTCGGTGTAAAAGGAAGCACGGGGTCAGAGGCACATATTTGTTGACTATCGTTCCCTCGTCGCTTCTTCCTCGGTGGAGCGGGAGAGAGGCCAACCGTGGACCTGAACACTCGATCATCGGCAGTGAGAAGATTGATATCGACATCAATGTGGCCAGCAGCAACACGAGGCGAGGCATCTGCGGCAATTTCGGTGAGTGCTCTCCGTTGTTTGCCGCTTGGACTGGAAAGAATCTTGGCGTTCTGCAAAGGGTTGTCAGAAGTTCCTGTTTGGTCACTGAACATATGGAATCGACTGATTCTTTCACGGTTTGGTTGATAGAGAGGCGGCAAGTCATCGTCTTCCTGATCAGACGGTTCAGGGTTCATGGCTGCCCCTGGTGAAGCACCATTGCGGAGACGGTTAGGACTGGTCTCTGGAATACTCGTCTCCGGGACCGTATAGTCGAAGTTCCCCGGGATTCTGTGCATTGGTGTTTCTTCGACGCGCGACGGCATCGAAGAAGACTTCTTACTTTCAGGCACTGCAGCTGGTTTTCCTGCAGTATCAACAGTCTTCTCAAGCGTGTTCGTCACATAGTTCACCTCGGAACCGAGATTAACCGATCTGCCGTTGGGTAGCTCAGTGCCAGAATCGTCAGAACTAACTGACGTGTGCCTAACTTGAGAAGACTGGTCCTTACGCGAATCGCGATCATGTTGCTGAAGTCCAAATCGCGCCTGTTGGTCCTTCGGTGGCGGAGATGATGGCATCGGGGGTTTAGGCAGAGGGGACGAGGTAACCTTCTCAACGTCGGAGGAGGGATCTGGCTGTGATTGGGAAATAGTGTAGCGCGAGTTTGCAACCGAATCCCTCCGGTCCCACAGATTGCTTGCCGTGTTCCTTTCGCTATTTCCATTGCCCTTCCGGCCAGGAGAAGGTTGAGAATCTCTTACATTGATCGTCTGGGAGGATATCGTCGGTTCATCTGACCGTATACTGTAACTTTGGCTGCCTGTATGCCGATGGAACATGGGAGGCTCATGTCTTGAGGCTGGACGACGGAGTGAAGGACTATTCTCAAGATCAAGAGCTTGTGAGAGCCGGTCATGGGCGCTGATTGTTGGATCCGGAACATGTATTAGAGGAACATTGTAGTTTTCCTTATCTTCCTCGGTTGAAGACCGTATCTGTCGAGACCGGCATGTAGGTGGATCCAGATCCTCCTCCTGTTCGGTCTCTTCTTCGCTAGTCCCTCCATTCTGAACAGGCACTGACAGCTCTTGTGTTTCATCGTCCACTATCTGTACCGCAGAATCGCCGGTCCATTTTCTGCTTAATGGAGACTTGGTCGCGGGTACTTGCTTGCCCCTCCTGCTCGAAGCCGGTCTGGCAGGAGCAGTCAGGTTAGCTAATTGTGCCCTTGTCTCTTCCTCGATCCTTCTCTGCCTGTTCAAACGCTCGACGAAGCTAGGTTCTTTTTCAAACTCGCTGTCGCTCTGATCCTCAGAGTGAAGATTCTCGGCAGAGCGCGTCCTCCTCTCTTCTGCTAGATGATCCCGCTTGGCTTGGGATTCTTTCATCGAGACATAGGCTGCCGGCTGCTCAATGAAACCGCGTTGCGGACTTGATGAAGGAGGGCCTCGAAATGGAGATGATAATGACGCCCCAACTGGCCGACTCTGGATAGGGATGTTAGGCGATGGTCGATCAGAGATCGGTTCCGGCTGTAGCCCATTGCCATTGGCGAACGGGGACGAGGGAGCCTGAGTCGCTTTGAAGACTTGACTAAGTGCCATGATACCGCCGCTTGAACCAACGTCCGGTGCGAGTGGATTCCGCGATACAGAGGGGGTCGTAGTAGATAACCCCCCAGAATCGCTGTGCGTCTTTGCAGCCGCCGGAGTGGTAGTCAAAAACCGCTGTGATTCTGGGAAGAGGTTTGGCTGATAATGCAACGGAGACGACTCTCCCATCTTGGAAGTTGCATCCTCCTCAACATGGTCGAAATTGTTGTTACCCGCCTGTGTTTCCCCAAACCCAGCCAGTAGATCTACATGACCAGTATCGCCTTCATGCAGTGTCCTAAACGTCGCCCCATCTCCGCCTGTCTCTAAATCCGTCTGGTTTGCATCCTCCCGGCCCTGGGAAGCTTTTCGGCGGATGATGCTGTCGAACACAGACTGCGAGATAGGCTGTGTGTCGCCCGCTGCGCTGCCTTCGGAGCTCATCTTTCCAAACAGTGACTCGGGAACAGTGTTGATAGGTCCGGGTTGGGAAAGGGTCTGTCTCGGGCTGCTCACGGCTGCATCGTTCGGTCGAGCAGGAGGGAAGGCTTTGGCAGTAGCAGGTTTCGATCGTGTCTTCGCAACTCCCTGGCCAGCAGGCGAGACACCATCGCGGGAGGCCTCCTCGGGTCTTTGACAGTCGTTCTGAGAATTCGTCAGGGAGACAGATGCAGGAGACCCGCCCCCATTCAACTGCGGCTGAGATGGTTCATGCTCCTAACCACCCATACATAAGGATGTCATTAGCGCGAACAGGGGACCACCACTGCGCCACAGGATCAGTCAGAAAGTACTTACAGCTAACCCCAGCGCGAAGCGCTTCAGCTTCGCAATGTCAAAACTGTCCTCCTGGGAATCCATGGCTGTTTGGGCCAGTGATGCTGGGGAAGCAGCACAAGCAGCATGCCATCCCCCTCTGGACCTCTGTCGCACGAAATCCTCATGTGCAATCCAGGAATGGGGCGTAACCTAATCCTTAAGCAGCACGACGCGAGACGCGTTCATGTCACGTGCTTCGTGTATCGTGTCTGGCAGCCAATTACTTTTCCAATACAGGGATAGCGCGACATGGTCCTGAGCATGGCTTTTCATGAACTTTCCACCTGCCTACTGTAGTAGATGAGCAGGCGATCTACCAAGAGCGGTGAGATTCCACAGAGTACGTAATACTCAAATAATACACAGTACTCATCCTAAACCCCTATCAAGCAAAGCATCTGGTTTTCAATAACCGGTGGAAAAACATGCCGCAGTTCTAGTACTTAGTTCGTAACTTGGAGCAAACGCAAATTGACAGAGAACTTAGCCATCATCACTGGTTTTACGTTTCTTGGCCGAATGTCCAAAAGGGCTCAGCTGTGGCTACAGGAGCAGTGGCGCATGCAGTATGCTTGTGATGAACTTGATCCAGAAGCGTCACCCCTGCTAGTCTTGCGCTCGGTTCCATGCCTGCAAAAGCTGGGACCTCAATAGCAAGACGGTCTCACCAGTATCAATGAGAGCAGTGAGTCATGATATTCATAATCATCTACATTACATAGGTAGTTGTACATCGTAGCTGCATGCCGCATACTCTTGAAAACCTCTCAAAGTCTTCGCTTTATGATATCTATACATATGAAGCCACTAATCCCGACTTCGGTTGGGAACCCACCGCCTAATACTCATCTCCCTAACTTTGTAGTGTTTTAAGGTCGCCCCAATATCATCTTCTGCCTCGTCAGAAGATGGGGATGACGATGGCGGAGGTACTTCCACATAGCACAGAACCAGACTCTTCTTCACTTGTGCCTGCACACGGTTTACGCTGTGCAGCCACCACCAGCTGCGGGCCTGCTTCTTAGCAGCCCTATCTCTCCTCTCCTGTGTCTCAGACCAGTAGGGGTGGCCATACGACGGGAGGATAATCACGGCAAATTCTGCGTGTGAAAATACCGGTCCCCGGTTGTAAAGAAGATAGTCGACTCCAAATTTTACTCCAGAGCGCACGACCCAACCGAGAGAGCGGAAGTGGTGATATACCACGTAGGAAATGATGAATGGATCGTCTGGTTCGAGATCCGTAGAAGGGTCCCTTGGAGGGAAGTATGAATGCCAACGCAAGAGCGGTAGAAGATGGGTAGCAGGAATGATTGACTGCCGTTTATCGTCATAGATCTGCAGAACACCAAGGCCATATACAAGGAAGAAGGCCTCCTCATTCGAGAGCTGTAGGTGTTCTTCATTCCTCAGCACATCCTCTTCCTGGATCTTCTTTGCATCCATTGCTGGTTCCGGTAAGCTTTCAGAAAGTCCAGGGTCTGAGACAAATTCCTTCTGCTCAACGACGGGGGAAAACCTGACGGTCTTCATGCCGTTAGGGGATCTCCTTTCAGGGCTAGTGGTAGCTCCATTAGGCACATCCCGTGTAAGCGACTGTTTCTGTTCGGCCATTTTTGCCTCCCTGGCCTTTCTAAGGGAGAACTTCTCAGTTGTAGGAGTCGCGACATTAGCGACGCCATCCGGCTGCCCAGCGGCACCCTCCCTGGCGGCAGCCTCGGCCTTTAACCTTTCTGCAATAGCCTCTCTTTCCTTCCTCGCTCTCTCGAGCTTCAATTCACGCCTTTCCGCTCTCCTCTTACCAGTGACTTCTTCACTGGTGTTAACTCCTAATAACCCTCTCCGCTTCTTCTCGCGCTCTAGCCAGCTAGGCTCACTTCTACTCAAACTTCCCTTACCAAAGAATCCCATCTCCCACAAAGCTCGTATTGCCTTTTCATCTGTGACATGGACAGAGGAAGTGGCAGAGTCGAAGTAGGCAGAGTAGACTTCCTGGTGAGGGGGTGAGATGAAGTATGTGAGGTACGAGAGAATAACACTTATGATGGAGATGGGGTTATGAGGAATCAAAGGGGGCAGCGGATGGACATTGAGAGGAAGGGGAAAGCGGTGAATCTCTTTGTAGTTCGGTCTTTTGGGACGGGGCCGAGGAGGCCGAGAATTCCCTTCTCGTGGAGGCTCATTTTTGCTGGGCGAAGGACCTGAGGCCGGCGATGCCGCTACGGTGGGCGTTGTAGCTGTTTCAGAAGCCATTATCAACAGATCATCGTCCACCTAGAGACAATGTTGACTAAGTACTATCTAAAGCCTGAGGGTTAGCAAAATGGTCCCCCCGCAAAAAAAAGAAGTGTCACACAAAGACACGAATATGTTCTCTTCCTCAGATACCGTTGTAGTCTTGAAAAAAATGACATCATCGACAGACGGCGAGAAACCATCTGCCTAGACTTGGGTATAGATAGGTCATCACTGGAAGGAGTAGGGTGTGAAGAAACCAGAGCAGAAAGAACTCACCAGAAAACCCTTCTCCTGTGCGCTGTCCGGGCGCGGAAATTGTAAGCACTCAAGACAGAGAATATCAATGACAACCAGAAGTTGATCAACAGTCTCTACGAATATCCCTGAGGTGTCATATCGGCGGGCATCGCGATTGTTCTTGGAGCATGGTAAGCTCGAAGAGAGTGTTAGCAAGGTTTTTTCATTTTCGTGAGCGGGAAGAGGACGACTTGCGCTAGGGTGACTAAAGGCTAAAAAAGCACCGGGTTGTGGATGGCCCGCGACGCCGAGCCCGTGCAGCCACCCGACACGCCGAAAAAATTCCTCCACATGCCTGTTTGGCCCAGCAAAGATATCGTCTGATATCCAAACGTCAACGCACAGCACCCAGGCCATCACGGAGCTCTGATTCGAGGTCTCTTTTGGTTTAGGTCTCCCTCGCACTCTATTCAAGTAAGTTTCTACCAAAGTCCAATACTTTCCTGATAACTGCATGCTAATGGTCCTCCAGGATGCATCTTATGGTACGCCACAACTCACGCGCTCCTCCGTTCGCAACATCTGAGCGAAACTAACCCCGTCGCAGTACACTCTTGACAGCAATGGGAAGCGGATCTAGTGAGTCCTTTCTTTAAGTAAATCCTGGGGAGATTTGCGCTAATTGCTCTTTTCGATTTAGCACCCTCAAGAAGGTCCTGAACGGCCAGGTCACCAAGTCCGCTCACCCGGCCAGATTCTCCCCCGATGACAAGTACTCGAGGTACGTTTGTTCTGGAAATTCGTCGCCACCGACGTGCTTGGAAGTTTTTTGTGTACGCGCACGAGGGCTAACAATAAAATAGACACAGGGTTACCCTGAAGAAGAGATACGGCCTGCTCCTGACCCAGCAGCCTGGTATGGTTCCCTCTGCACAATCGTCTAGTTGCAATACTAGAAAGCTAACACTTCGATCTTCCGTCGATTTAGACAAACAAGCTGGAAAGATGTAAAGCTTCTGCGGCTATAAAAAAAATAAAAGTTGATAGAATGATGGTTTTGGCGAATGGTGTTATGTGTGTGGTATTTTCAGCCATCGGGGGATATTCTCTCTAGCTTTTCCTGGTTCTATAATTCGCGAGATTCGTCTTGGTTTTCTCGCAAACGAAAGAATTTTAAAGAATTCCACACTTCCCACGAAGAACCCAAGTCATGTTGGTCATTTCTTGCGAGATTACAACCTCCTAATAGGAGTATCGCATAATGCCTCGGACTCAGCGTCTTACGGAGTATCCTGGGAATACTGGTCAAGGGTACTCATAGCTCATGAAATTCATTCGAAAATGGAAATGTCCATCTACAAAAAGAAATTTGAATTTTATACCGTAAACTCCAGCCCATCCATCGATGCAAAAGTCCACCCTCCACAATATGTACCGTTACCGTTTCCTCGAGTTCACATTCCTTCCGGCTCCTACCCTGATCCTGCCGCCAGTCCTGTTGCGCTCCCCAGTGAGGATACCCGGCAGATAGTCCTCGTCCATGAGATCTCGTTCCTTCCTCTGCCGTCTCTGCTCTTCCGACACGGCTCTGACGTACTCTTTCTGGTCTTCCGCGAGAATGAGGTTCGTTCCCCAACCTCCCTGGCCACCACCGCCTTTCCACTTTCCGCTGGCGTTTCCATGAACGGGCTTTGGAACGCTGTATCGGTTCCCTCTCGTGTTCCATTGCATATTCTTTTTCAGGTGCAGCTTAAACTGCCCGTTGGCATCTGTCGAGCAAGACACGCGAGTGAGCGTATCCTTGCCACAGCGGGGGCAGAACTGCCTGTTCATCTCCTTGGTGGTGCAAAAGCATGCATGGCAGCGCTTTATGTAGGTCTTAAGATGCCTAATCCTCTGCAAGGTGGTCGTGGAAAGCAAGTTCAGATTCATCTGTAGAAGTACGTTTTGGCACTATTTGGATTAGTCGAAAGATTTAGAACGGATCTAGGTTATAGTAGAGGACTTACAGCAAAATCGGTTGTCATTGTAGCAACCTGCATAACTTTTGGCTCCGGTGTTGCGGATGCAGAGCTAGCTTCATCGCGGGCCTGCCGCTTTTTTATGTTGGAGGGAGTAATCCAGCCTCCTTCAGAGCCGGAATCGTCTGCTTCTTCCTCCTCTGCTTCTTGGACTTCTTGGGCTTCTGGTTCCTGGGTCTCTTGAGAAACAGCTGGGTCGTTTGCGACAACTTCTGCTGCTACATTGCCCTCCGCAGAAGCTCCTCCATCTTTTTCTCCCGCATTCTTCTCATCATCGAGTTTCGTCGACTCCAAATCCTTCGTGATCTTGTCAAACTCGGTACCTTCCGTCTTCTCTTCACCCTGAGAAGGCTCTGGCTCATCCTTCTTTTCCTCCACTTTCACAGGCGGCTTTCCGTTGAGACCTTTCTGGCCTGGAACGCTTCTTAACCTCCAATCGCCCCCATTTCTCTCGCATTCAATCTCGTATGCCAACGCCAATACCTCGATATCAACCTTGCTGAGCACAGCCCTGTCACCGGTCTTCCTCGCAAACTCGCTCAGAATCTTGACGCTGTTCGGCGTGGGAGATCGCTGCTTGACGAAGGGAAGGTACATCGTCTCCACGCGGGCCCGTGCATCGGGATCTCTGATTTCGTTAATGACGGAAGGTGTGGTAACGAGTTCCTCGGACTGCGCGAGCAGCGTGGAGAGGGGTGGGATGTTCTTCAGGATGGGACCGGCATCGAGGACGATGGTGTGGACCGGCTTCTGAGGCGCCGTCGTTGATTCCGACATGGTGGTCGGCTATCGTCTCTCAATATCCAGAATTTGGGAGACAGAAGCGACCGCAGCGAATGTATCAGCGGCCAGCGATATCGTTTCCGTCAAGTGTTTCGCGTGATCGAATTCTTCTCGGCCTGAATTTTCAGTGGATGGTCTGTGCGTTAAGCTTATCTTAGCGTCCTCGTCGCTAACTATCAAGGGGGGGTTGCTCCAGCCGGGAACAAGAAAACAAAGACGCTTGCCCTCTGGGACTTAACGAAGAGTTCTGCACAAGAGCCATCGTGTTAGATTGAATTTATCAATACCCAAGTTTCAAGCGCATGCGTTTTCCTTCCTGAGAGCACATCTGCCATTATCGATGCCTGGCGGACCACTTGCTGTTGTTTATATTTTCCCTCCTTTCTCTCTTCTATGCACGTTATATTAAACACCAAGTCCTTCCTTCAGCATAGCCATCTTATTCTCAAATCCGAGTGTACGCATCGTACTACGGGTGAAAATTCTAACGAGGAAACGTACAAGTCAGCACTTGAGACTGTGAAGGTTGATCTTGTAAGACTTCTGGAGAGCCCGGAATACCGAGAAGCCTTGAGATCGCCAACAAAAATGTACGTCTTTAGTCAATTACAGCCAAGAGAGAAGCTTTACATGTTTAACCCTTGGTCAGAATGCAAGTTACATGATTGAACCTGATGACAACTATTCTAACAAAGGTATTCTGCTGTTTCGTGGTCCTTAGCAGTACACATCTCATTGTTATCATCTGCATCCCTTGTCATACGGAGCCATGTTACTTACTGCTTTCTACTACTAGATACAGAGATCGTCAGTCAAGAAGTCAAGAAGGACCGTATACCCCAGCTGCTAAGTGATTTCGTATCCGTCCCAAAAAAAGCTTGCTAGACCTTTTCACGCGTTGAACAAGCATAAATATTCACGTCGGGTTACTATATTAGGTACACAGTAGATGGATAACTATTGCTTTCGTCATATATATTCCTCTCAAATGACTGCCCAACTGCTGAATTCCGGAAGGCAAGATGATAAGTGATGCAGATCTCATACCATACCATCGTTCCATTCGATCTTACAGTTGGACAGCTGGGGACAGGTTCGGCTTCAAGCAAACAATCCGAAAGTGCACACTGAGAGGGGATTCCGATTCCGAGTACCCATCATATTATCCACAAGTCTAGCTTACGAATCGAACCATTTGATAAATAAATACCCTACCTTGACGTTCTGTGATAGTCCATCGAACTTCCAGCAACGGCCCTTTTCGGGAAACGGGGGTCGTTCAAGTTATGCTCCGGTCTCGAATCAGGAACAACAAGATCCGCCTCGTAACTTTCCCCCTGCAGCTAAACAACAAGAGATGACATGTTTATCCGCTTGCTTACAGTGTACCATGCATGTGTGCTATGTGAGATTTTCATGCGAACAGGTTTGGACAAGTCGCAAGGGATCGACGTATGCGATATAAATAAAAGCACCACTTATGCGTTTTTTGCATGATTAGTACCCGGGCGGAAGTTGAACCGCATGTTCCGGTGCTGGAATTTTCGATACCATTACTCGTATAGATGTGACTGATCTTCAGACTGTTCAAGTAGTTGGACGAGCGCGGCCAGCTGGGGAAGGAAGCTGCGTCTTAAGAGTTTCTGTCCTTTTTTAAATCCCTGCGTTCGCACTGCCACTTAGAAAATTCATCTATGGATCATTTTTTGCACAACAACCCTTTTTGAGTTTCCATGCTGGAAGGGTGGTACATCAACAGCACCAGCAATGGGGAGCCTATGGTCTTTTTGCTGTGGTTGAGGATTGTCCTTGTTTAGGGTGTGAATCTCTCCACAGGCATCGTTCTCTCCAGGTCTTGATGACAAAGACGCTGGGTTCGTATCAAGGCCTCGACACTTCTTGCAGTGGAAAAAAATCTGACGTTAGGGCGGGGTAACGGACACATGGCTTGTTACAAAACCCGCAAAGCGTTACTCCTCGCCTGAGCTCAGCCATAGAGCTCACTTCCTCAGGTGAGGGAGCTCGTCAGATCCCCACAACAGGAAGCAAGTCAAATCAGCCCGGCGGACCCCCTTGCTCGGTAACGCCGGTGGGGATGAGCTTAAAAGCGCCCAGTTCGATATATATCAAGCAAGTGGCGTGCTGGACGCATGCAATATTTTGCACTTGGTTCAATTAGGGTTTAGATGTCCTCTATGATCGGCAATGATCTGACCCGTCCGTGCGTCAAAGAGCAAAGAATCCAGACGCTCCGCCTGCGAGACTTCGGAGCATATACGCCACAGCAATCCATCTAACTGGCGCTTAGCCTGTATTTACGCGCAGCCAAGCTGATACGCTGACAGTTTGTTCCAGATCTGTTCTGAAACGCCTTACTTCCTCCAATCGGGATTATGGTGAACCTCCCGTCAGTCGATAGCAGCCTTAGGCTCCTCCGCGCGGGTGTTCCCGCTATGATCGATCAAGTGAGGGACACCGTAAGGACGAACTCGATTATGCTACTTCCATTGGCAGATTCGGGCGTTTCCATGTGTTTCCTTTGTGACGGATTCCCCGACTGGGATATGGCTGGCGCCACCACCTGTCAGGTTCGGGTTCTGGACAGCTAATGTGAGCAAGCCACAAGCAGAACCATCCCACGGATCATGTTAGGTGGCTTCCACGCTTGTTTACTCGTCCCTCCCTTGCTACTCTTTTTGAATGGCTGTCTTTCGTTTACCCAGGTTTTCTCCGTCGGTCCGGGAAGCTGAGATACATGTGCGGCGAAGATCATCACCATCCTCGTTGACGAAAAGGGTTATCCCTCGTTTCGAGATCTGACGATACTATTTTTTGCAGATGACATTTATATCGAGATCCACTTCCCCGGGTCCTTGTAATTCAGCCCTGCAACCCCCCTCTCAAGCCATCCCCCAGGTTCAGCTTCCATGGGTAAAGACAGGCTCTCATCGACGGCGGAAAATCAATTCTCTGGCGGAGATCGCCACTGAGTTAAGGTTAGAGAGTCAGAAAATCCTTTCAGGAATTGGAATCCAGGAAAAATGGGCAATATCGACAATATCCTTCTCCCCCGGAGCAATCCAGGGACAATGTTTTCGTCCCGGGGAGCCAAAGGGTTGGCAGCCAGCGTCATTTTCACGACGCTGGCAACATGTTTCGTCAGCGCTCGCCTCTACACGAGAATCAGGATTATGGAGAGATTGGAACCTAATGACGGCATGGTCATGATTGCGTTGGTAAGTCGAGAAAGCGGTATCAGTGACCGTCGAGAGTTGACAACTCCTGCAGATATTCTCATTTATCTTCATGGGATTTTACATTGAGGAGGCAAAGTATGGGATGGGCATCCATCAAGCTGAGATACCACCCGAGATCCTCACGAAGCAACTGAAAGTGAGTGCCTTGTAATGCCTCATGGGGGAAGAACGGGAAACGTGAGGGAACCAGGATACTCACCCTCTATCCAGGCGTTCTGGATCACGATCCCAATGTACAACACATCGCTTATCTGCGCCAAAGCCTCAATCCTGATGCAGTACTTCCGTGTCTTCCCGACAAAGCGCATGCGGATCGCATGCTGGATCATGCTCGTGGTTCTGGGCATTTACGGCTCCTGGGCGGTTCTAAGTGCCTATTTTAATTGCATTCCTGTGTCCAAGTTCTGGTATCCGAACGAGCCAGGTTACTGCCTGAACATGGAGGCGTTGTGGTTCTCCAATGCAAGCATGCACATTATCACTGATGTCGCGATCCTGACCATGCCGATACCAGCGTTGTCGTCTCTTGACTTGCCCAAAAAGCAGAAGATAGCACTCATGGCGATCTTTGCGGTTGGTGGATTGTAAGGAGCACTCTCCTCCCTCTTAACCCTGTCATCTTTTGCTCATAGAGCCGCCCTTTCTTGCTTTAATTTCACCAACTGACAGGAAACTGCTTCTCTTAGCGTTTGCGTGACGAGTATCTTCCGTCTGGTCAGTCTGAAAGTCATTTCCCGTTCGACGGATCCAACCTGTAAGGCCACCCCGCAATCTTTCCATGAAGAAAAATCATTCTAGAACGCAAACTGATGTACCACTATAGATGACAACGTCGGAGCCGCCACCTGGTCCGCTGTGGAATGCAACACTGGTATCATCTGCGCCTGTCTGCCCACCCTCCGGCCTCTCATCTCCCGCTTTCTGCCGCACTTCCTCTCCACCGGCAGCGGACACAGCCGAACAACCAACCGTGCTGCCACGTACGGTCGGAACCGGACGCTGACGTACAGGAACGGAACCCCATCGTCAATTGGGGAGCCTGGCGAGGACATCGAGTATGGGATGCGCAGTACCGAGATGGAGAGGGTGTTTGCCAGTGTCCCGAGTCCCACATATGCCGCTGGCGCTGGTGCTAGAGGGGCGTTTGTCAAGGAAGGGGAGGTAGGGTTCATGGCGAAGGAGTTGAGCGGGTCCGAGTCGCCTTCCTCGGGGTCCGGGTCGTCAAGAAATTGACTAGGAGTAAGTGCGACTTGCAGTTCGACCCCATGAAGAAAGCTGGCGAGATCAAATGAACACCAGCAAAGAAGAAAAGAGGCGGAGCCCTGTGAACATGTTGCCCTTCGTGTGTTTTGACCTGTTCCTTTTGGGCCTTGATTATCCGCATCCACCGGTTGGATTCTTGTCTATTCATTTTGGACTTGACTATCTGTTTCATAATTTTCATAGACAGAGGTGGCTGCATGTGGAGCTACTGCTGGAGGTTAGTACTGGCATGTCAGTAGTTACGCCAGACAAAAAGAAAACAGGAACAAAGAAACAACAAATATGAAGTCATTCGTTTTAAACAGAACAATGTTACGCCCTTCCTAATCCTAACGCTAATGGATAACTGCAAATGCGTCCAAAGCAAGCAAAGTAACAGTTCTGAGGTCTAAGGATTGAAATTATGATCAACAAAACTCTAATGTCCCTGCTCATGGTTAATATCAGACTGCCAGAGTAATGTGTGCACTAATAGTAATAAAAATAATAATGATAACGATGATGATAAGGTTGCTTCATCCCTCTCTCTATCTCAACTCACACCAACGCCAACTCTTCTAGTTCTAGAAATCTAGAATTCTAGAAGCTCGCAAACGCCTTATCCACCTCCTCAAAGTAGTCAAAGAACCCCTTGAACAACTTCACGCCCAGACCGGGATCCAAGCTTCCCGTCATGGCACGGATACTGTGCATGCTCAGCTGCGGAATGCCCGCATCGACAGCCCGCATACCGATCCGCGCGCTGGTCATCGGGCCAATGGTGCCTCCGGACCGGGAGTCGTTCCGGATCTGGAACACCTGCAGCCTGGAGCCGCAGCGCTCGGCGATGCGCTGGAGGAGCGCGGTGCTGACGCTGTCGGTGGTCATGTGGGCGTTGGAGTCGGCGGAGATGGCGACGCCGACATTCAGTCTGGGGGCGTGGTTCTCGAGGTAGACGTTGAGGAAGTTGGGGTTGACGGCGTGGATGACGTCCGAGGAGAGGAGGAAGCTGTTGGCGACGGTCTGGGAGAGGATGTTGGGGCCGTAGTTCTGGCCGGCGAAGGCTTCGGTGATGCGCTCGATCACGCTGCTCATGTAGTTCGAGCGCGCTCCCTGGCGGAGCAGGGAGCCGACTTCCTCGTCGTCGAACATGCCGACCATCTTGACGATGCCGGTCGAGGCGTCGTCCGGAGAGGCAAGGAGTGCCTCCTGGGCGGCGTAGCAGCACAGCTTGTCGTCGATGCGGCCGGCGAAGATGAAGTCCTTCTCCAGACCGCCGAGCTGGGCGGGCTGGCTGTCGAACAGCTCCAGCTCCCAGTTCACGATGGTGCTGTAGTCAGTGACTCCCAGCTGCTTAGCGATGATCTTTACCAGCTTCTCCGGCTGCGTGGAGGCAAAGGTTCCCGGCTTGATGTCGTCGGAGGTGGAGCTGGACGACTGTCCAAAGAGATCGGAGTTATCAATCCCGATGATTGGAACCATTTGCGTCTCCTTGTTAAAGGGACCCTGGGCAGGAGCTCCGAAATGCTCCGCGAGGGTCGGGACTCTCGCAATCGGCCAGTCTAGCTTGACCAGCTTCGACTCGACCTTGCCGGTGTCCGGGTCCTTGACGAGCACACGCCCACCGATGGAGAGGTCCCGATCCCACCACGTCTTGTTCAAGCCAGAAGCATAAGGAGCCACACCCAGCTGGAGGAATCCCGCCTTGACAGGCAGCTTGGAGACGGGCTTCAGCTTGGCGGTGATGGCATCGATGTGGCCGGCAACGATGCCCATGCCATTGCCGCTCTTGTAGTTCTTGCCGATGGCAAACGCAATCAGGGAGCTGCCATTGCGCGTACAGTAGTATTTCCCACCGGGCTTGAGCTGTGAGGTCCAGACGTCACGCTCGGAGAGGCGCTTGTAGCCGTGCTGCTCGAGCTGCTTGCTGAAGTGGTCGACAGCGTGGAAGATGGTAGGGTTGGAGGTCATAAAATCGCAGTAGGGCTGCGAGTACTTGGAAGGATCGATCGAATCCGTGGAGGAGGTTCGTGAAGACATATTTCTGGGCTGTGATTGTGGTTGATGTTGTTGCTGTTGCGCGTTGGGCTGCTGTGACAGCTGTTGGGGTGCGGGGGCAGGAATGTATCGGGCTTCGGCGAGTTGGTCACCATCTGAGAGCCTCAAGGTCTCAATCGAAGCGCGGAGGCTAGAAATCCGTTGCTTGGTCATGGTTGCGAGAAAGCGAGTGTCAATGTCCTCGGATCAGATCAGAAAGAGAGATGGAGAGAGGTCAAGAAGTACTCGGGAGCTGGAGCTGGGCGCGTTGCTGCGGAGAAGAGATCGGAGGTCAGCCAGCCTCGCTTGGCGCGAGGAGTTGTCGGCTGACACCGACTTTTTCGCAGGCGTCGGGCATCTCCGGTCCGCTTTTCTGCAATTATTGTAGAGGACGTCGTCGACGTGACTGTCGACGGTAAGGAGAACCTCGGATTGAGAGGAGCAGACGATAAAGTCGACGGGATAGGATCTACGGCAGCTTCTCCGCACACGCAGACAAACCAGGGTCACGACTGGCTGGAGGCCTGATCCGCTGCGGAACGTCCAGAGCAGATTTACATATAGACAAACGTTTGCTTTTCCTGCATTCAGGTTCTTCAGCAATCCGAGTTCAACCTTGCCTAGAATCAACAGATCTGTTTCCAGACCGACAACATTCTAAATTTATAGTACACGCACCATTGTTACCACAGCCATGGCAGTCAGAAATGGCCAGACCTCGCCAGAATGAATAGCAGTTCTACAGTAGAACCATATTATCTCTACTGAACAGAATGTGTAGTAACGCATGTTATGGTAAACCACGTCCAGGTATGTCACTTGTCTCACGCGGGAATGCTGCATGAATACTTGGAAATCAGAGGTAGTGGCCAAATAGCCACATAAATGGTGACGTGGAAGTGTCTACGGACGGTGATTGAACGCGAAAGAAGACATGGTATGTTGCCTTGTAGGTGAGGTGTTCTCACCTGGCCCCCAGCATCTGTCTTCTGTTTCCTGGGAATGCTCCAGGCCTTGCTGATATTCATAAACAGGTACATCATTGTACCCTATTGCATCAGAAATAACCATGGAAAACTCCAATCAGAAAGTGCCTGCTTTCGAAGGGTGTCAGTGGAAGAAGAGAAGTTTCAGGCCTTTGCTCCATTGTCAAGTGACTTCCATGAAGAAGTTTCTTATCTTAGATTGATCAGTACGGAATACTTTTGTTAAGGATAAACTGAAATAGAGTGTCTTCTCTAGAGAAATCGCAAAACCAATTTTGTAAAACAATGGAGCCACACCAGGACTGCTGGAGCTGCCCGACAGAAGGAAAGCACAAGCAAAGGAGTAGAAGAGAATGCCCAATGAGAATTCTATCCGGATAAGCATTCTAACCTGACGAATCGAAGGTTTATCTCGGGTAAAATGAAGCCCAACCTCGGTGGGAAATATGAAGACAAAATGAAGTCACAAAAGTCATACGGAAGGGAGCAGGCAGATATCGGGCACCATATGGGCTGGAACTACTCAACCCAAATAAACGCGCCTCAAGTGTCACAATCTGTGTCCTTTGGTCTGTCACTCGATCCCACGAACGCGTTCCAATTTATTTCGCCATCAGCACACTTATCAGTGATTTCAGGACCAGTGATTGTCACGATTTCCTGACAATCCCGAAGAATAGATATAGTTACGGGACCTGTCTGATTGCCGAATGGTACTGAGAAGTGGCTGATGCCAGTGGTGTTCGCACGAAGGAAGGTAGGCTCCGCTTCACCAATTTGAACAGCGACATCGCTTGGTTCCTGGACCAGCACCGTCACAAAAATCTTGTCCTGAGATACGAGGCCCGGATCCAATGCTGGCTGACCCATTGTAGGATTGTTGCCAGTTGTGCCGCCAGTGTTACCAGCGGTACTGGGATTGACACGGTACCAATAAGTGATTTTGTCCTCTAGGGTAGGAGCAGTGGCCAGTCTGGAATTGGAGCCTGGTAGATTGGCGATGTCAGATGGATCGATGGCCGTGGTCATATTTCCAGATTTGTAGGCATCGATATAATATGGTAAAAGGCTCCTCCACGCATCATGAGTCTGGTTGAGGACGTATTTGGCGGCACCGTCGGGGATTCCTTCTTTGTAAATTGGCCCGATGTAATGTGATTCTCCATAATCGTTCCAGGAAATAATCTATTTGGATGTCAGCGAGTGGTAACCGTTGTCTTAATTAAGAAGACATACTTGAACCAGAGGTGGTTGTAGCTCAATCACCTGTTGCCAGCGTTCATGCCACAGATCGTCGCCTCGCCATAGCCAGTTTTTGCCCCATTGAGGGAGATTTGTGTAGAACCACGGTGCAACGGGCATCATGTATGGTTTGTTCCCAAGGGCGTGCATCCATGCCTTGTCACCATCGGTATTCTTGTCTTGAGCGCCTACTGGCCATGCATCCCAGCTAAAAGCGCCATCAATAATTTCTAGGACGGCGGCGACTCCCTTAGGCCCAAGGCTGGTCCAGGTAGGAATGACGGAACAACCAGTTGCAGCTTTAATGATAGGCCAGTCGAAAACGTTGTGGACGCCTTCGAATGTAGATACTAAAGGCTTCCCCTTGTAGTAGAACTGAGCTGACTTGTTTTTGTACTTGTTGACTGTCATGATGACTCGAGGCACAGGCCATGGGCCACCGGAGAGATAGTCGAAAGAGAGGAACATGGAAAAATTGCCAACAGCCTCTGCAGCATCGTATGCTCTCTGGAGAACCGCATCAGTGAAGGTGTCTTGTGTCGCAATGTTCAATGCGAATCCGTCAATATGCGCTTTCTTGGCCTCGTTGATCTCTGATTTCCATTGCTCCAAGGTCATGGCAGCCGCGTTTCCAACCTATATCTGGTCAGAGAAAATCAAACAGACAATGAAGGAAAAGAAAGAAAATGGCTCACAATAAAGTGGGCGATGACGCTCTTGGGCTCCGACTGAGCCACGGTGACATTGACTGTAACAGCCACAAGGAGTAAATATTTGAGGAACATTTTAACTTGCCAGTATGCAAATAGAAGGAAACGACTCCAAGAACGGAAGGCAGATCCCTCAACAAGTTTAAGGAAATTTGGTCCGGGCTGTTTTGTGTGATGCTGAATAAGAAAGAACAGAATATTTTCAAGAAAGGCTGCTCAAAACGAAAAATGAGAATTGAAAGCTTTGTTGGAGAAACGAGTGACTGCTGCAATCGACTCGGTCGATGCGGTCCATGTAGAAGGAATCGAGCTCCGTCAGACTCGCCGGCAAGAGTTCAACTTCCCGCCAAATCTGCTATGCAAAAGGAGGGCACCGAAGAATTGGACAATAGAAATCAGATTACAAATGAGTGAATAGTTTGGTGAAGGAGAGGACGACCAAGCAAGCTCAGCCTCTTGCTCTTGCGTTGAGGGACAAAGAGGAAGAGGGAAATATCCGCGGAACAGGAAGAGGAAACGGAAGCAAAAGGAATGATAAGAAAAGAAGCCCAGAGGACTAGGGGGACCTCCCAACGCAAAAGATCATAGTCAGACTCGAGTAGGACGGTGGATGAGGATAACAGCGGCAAGTGCTGATAGCGGCAAACCCCGGCAATGCTTGTTCTTGTTCCTGAAAATCATGACGCTGTTCGGGGTCCTCCACAGGGTAAAAATACAAAGGTGATGATAACAAGAAAATCGAGAAATCGTGGCGAATGGGCGTATCTAGATGGGTGATGCGGGTCAGAAAGAGATGTGTTTGAAACAAACCTTGTGTGGATTGTTTTTGTCTCTCCCAGGCATGGACGCGATGCAGAAGATGGTCAAGAGGCCCCATCGTGGCGCCTAACCTTTAGGACAACTTTCAAAATGGCCGCGAGCGAGGAATCCGAAGGGGATATTCAGATGACGCAAGTGAAACAACTATTTACGCTTCCTGGGAGATGGGTGATGTCGAAAACGTGGTGTGGGAAGCCTGGACCGCGTGGCTTGTAGGAATGCTCGAGTAGCCGCCCTTCGTTTCGTTGGCTTGGGACCGAGCTGAAACAGATTACTGGCAGGCCATGTACTATCAAGTAAGCAGCAGATACTTCTAACCCCCTTCAATAAGAAGCAGACGCTGAGAAAGTCGATAATAATGATAGTAGGATGTTAATATTAGGGTCAGATAAGCCCCACCGACGCTTATACCTCTGCTCCGGAGGCACCATTTATTTCACTATTTCCTGCTTCGGTCAAAACCGAGGACCCTTCCGATAATTATGCCTATAATTCCAGACTCTGTACTACGACAACGCCCAAGGGCATCCTTCGACGTCTTACAGGGCTTATCAAATTCGGCGCTTGCACCTCCGTTGTCGAACTGATAAGCGTCAGATTGCTCCATACCCATACAACACCCGGGAATCAACGGACATCCCTGAAACACATCAAATTGACTGCCATCTTAAAAGGCCTTTTGCACAACGCTCCCTGTGTTCATAAATTCTCATTGAACCAACCTACACATTACCTAGCTTATGAGCCAGCTTACGGCAACGACTGGGTAGAATAGTATATCTCAGAATGTCATGAACATTTACATTCTAGTGGAGCCAAATCAATGATAATGCCTCTTAAGGTCGATGTTCCTGCTGTTCCTGCACTCCACGTTCCACGTCCTCGTAGCCAATGCTTTAGAACCGCGACATTTTCTACTGGAACAGATGATGCAATGAAATGCTGACGGAGACATCATGGGGCTTCACTATTGTTGAAAGGGCGATACAGCCTCTACTTTATCGGTCAGAATTCGACAGAACTGGTAAATCTGAATAACCAATTTGGCTATGCTCCTTCTACTATTGATTACTTGGGAGGTATGCATTAATGACGAGAAAATTGATAGCGGTAAGTTGAGAGGTAACGATGTTGGAGTAGCTTATTCTTAGGGCACAAGCATGGAAATATCAAAAGCAGGAAACCAGACACTTTCGTAATAGAGACCATATACCTGAAATTGTAATTCCTTCTCTTTCGAAATTCAATAGCTCTGAATTCATATGGATAGACGTACATCTTTCCTACCACTAGGAACTGCTAAGCTTTAAACAAAGACTCCATACCACCAGTGAATAAATAACGCTTGTAGAATATCCAACATCAAAGCCGATGACACTGCTATAAGCACCATTTGTAACGTTGACCATTGGAGTCTGTTCGTGCAATTTGACGAGAGCCATGATTCGATTTCTCATTGGAGGTGGAACTCGGTTTGACTTGATCTTGCACCGCTGTCGCCAGCAAATGGTCTTTGATATCGACACATCCTGCATGTCAGGAAGTTTCGCAGTACTGTCGAAATTTCATCCCACTCTTCATCTCACCGCATGCATCGTAGAGCTCCTTCATGCGGTACCGCTTATTATCACAGATATGCCATCGCACGTATCCTCGAATGAACTCATGGACTGCCTCTGTGACGGCCGGTGTTCTTCTATCGAATAGGTCCTGCATCGTCCGCACTGCGTTGATGGTGTCGTCGGCCAATCGATCGAAAGCCTGCTGTAGCGATATACCTTCTACGTGACAATAGTTCATCACCAGGCTGTTTTCGTCTCTTGGGTTTCGAGCCTTTTGGGCTTAGAAGTTCTTTGTAGAAGGAAAACAGATCATTCACAAGGGGGACGATCCGCTCCATTTGGGCAAGTACCGTGGTCACCTCCTGAAATGTCTCTCGTTCATCAAAGCATGTGCTAGGGAATAGGCGTGCACCGCAAATATTCCCCAAACCACCCAATCGGCGAAGGTAAAGAGGATAGCAGTTGGAACCTGGAAAGCCTTGAAAGCCGTGTGTCTCAATCCAACATCCTTGGAAATAATCCAAGGTGCTTCTAAAGATATTGAGCTGAGAGAAGCAACCATAGTGCTGCAAGAGGTTGGGGAAATGACGGATCAGAATTCTCCAGACGGGGTTTTCACTTCCACGAAACAGGTCGTCGGCAAATGACTCCATCTCGGAATGATTATCTTCAATAATACCGAGAAAATGGGTAAACATGAAATGGATGCTGATAGGTACCATCACATCTGGTGGAACTTGGGCCAGCAATAAACAGCGAGTCGACTAATGTTACGCGCAGCAATGTAATATGCGCATGATCAAGACCAAAGGAGGATTGAACGGATGGTTCCGAAAAATACTTCACAGTTTGGTGTAAACGTATGGGAAATTGCTCATAAGGCTGTCACGATGGTCATTGTTCTCCTGGTAGTCAATCACGTCGTGGAACTTGACCAACGAATCCGCATAGTAATCCAGAGATAAATCAACTGAGCCGTTGTCCATAATGCCGGTTATCCACTGATGCGTAAATTACCGTCAAATATTAATGTAGACGAAAACGTATGGTTTACAGGCTATGCTGGCTTAAGGTAAACACTGGGAATGAATGAATCGAAGTAGATAACTGTCTGGGCCGACTTGATAACTCAAAAGTTACACAAACTACACTCCCACAAAGGGTCTAAGGCAGCTTTACTTACCCAGGTTTTGGCAGACAAGCTGCTCAGCATCATTCTTATCTATTTGACAGGCCAATTCCCATAATTTGGTCCGAATCTAGCATATCAACACCCCATATAGACTTGGAAACCGGCCCTGCTCACCAAGGCCATCCTGCAGTTCCTAGCAGACACGACGGTTGGATGCCCCTTAGGGGAAACAGCTCGGGCAGCTGAGAGGATACAGAAGGATGATG
>NW_027192529.1:2885907-2946496 GCF_041956765.1 Thermoascus crustaceus | reverse complement strand
CCCAAAAGCCCTACGCAACCAGGCGGCTTGGGGCAAGGAAAAGGTTCAGAATGGTCAAAGACGGGATTAGGGACTAATAGGGGCTTCTGCCCAAGAATCGGGGTCTGTCATAGCCGGAAGGCTCGGTATGGACGTTAAACTTGATAATAATAATAATAATAATAATAAACCGGCCCTGCTGCATCTTTCAATGGCAGCGCGCCCCACTCGTATAGACTTCTTGACGGGGATCACCTTTCCTGATGGATAGGGCTAGACTGCTGGACTGAAGGGATCACCAAGACAGCTGCAGCCGGGTCATGGGCTACAGGCTTATTGTGTTGAACGCCTTGTGAAGAATAGCCAAAAAGGGATATGACAATTGTGGAGTGCAGCGCGCAGTATTAGCGTTGCCATTGGGATTAGCATCCCAAAAATTCTTAGCATGCATGGAGGCATCCTTGATACCGTCAGCAAAAGCTAAAAATGCGTAGGCCACGGCATTCAGCATCGGATAGACAACCCAGAACGGTCTTGCGTATCTGACACCTCGGACTTCCTCCCCAGGTGTTTAGCTGGTATTGAGCCAATCCACGATAATGACGAGATTGGTCTGGACTCTTGTAAGAACTTGAACTCTATTCATTGATAGAAGTTGGGTATCATTCAGCAAGGTGCAAGGAAAAGGTAGGATACTGGCACAGAGCGGCTTCGCACCATGTTAGAATCCCGAGGTCAGAAACCCAAATGTGGCCAGAGATCGCCGGATACAACAACAGGTGCCTGTGAACCTGCTGCAGAAGATCAATGCAAGAAATGACTTTGGACCATTTCTCTTCATCTTTTACTTCGAAATCCGTAAACAGGTGACATCATCTCAAGAGCATGATCGGGTGAGACAGTACTTGGGCCTCTTTCGAAGATTAAATGGCTGCCTTACCTGATTGTGATTGAGGAATTTAGTGCATTGTGGAAAAACTCAGAAGCTCTGCCATGCAAAGAAGAGCGCTGCTATGTAGAATTGCGTTTTGACAGGGACGGCTATAAGCTCACCTAGCTTCAACTCTAACTTAAACATATGAGGTCCATGGTGCCCTATCAGCTCCAGGTTGATATATCAGAAAAGACATTGTGATAGAAAACAAGAAATTTTCAAAAAGATACAGAACAGCCGCAAAGCTAAATGCTGGTAAATGTGAAAGCCCAGTATGGCAGCTGGCTGCTATTGAATATAGTGCCCGTCTGTATAGGTACATTTCACCACTGAGGTACCTACACGATGCCGAATAGGAGAAACGAAATAGTAACTGTTATATTTCCTTACAGAGTGTTAATGAAAGTCGATCCCAGAAGCTTTTTTGTTACCTAACTGAGATCGTCAATATCGCGTCTCGTTCAGCTTAACATAGGATTATTGGATTTATCACATCGAGGTCGTGTGTCTGATTGTATAGTAGATGTAAGTAAGACACGGAGGTGGTCTGGCTCATAAAACCTTGTCCAGTGAGCAGATAATAAGCCGCTCCTCGGGAGTTTAATAATGAAGATACGAAGAGTACTGAATGATTGGCTCGTCCTTTCAGCCCCAGGACCAGTAGAGGTCTGTATACTACCTCCTAGTACAATACCTCCTGCCTACAAGGTACTAGTAAGCACAATAGGTATCTTCTACCCAAGTAGTGAAAATGGAATTTACACCAAGGGAAAGATTACGCGTACTGTTATGCATCTTGCTACTATATGCATGGCGCTTTTGTTACTCGTCATAAATGCCTATGCCATATCCTTGATTCATTGCGAATATAACAGAGATGGCAACGTTATCGGCAATTGATCTGACCTAACCAAAAGATTAGGGATGGTATTCAACTTTTCTCCCACAGTCTGATGTTTCTCACCAAAAGAGATTATCTTGTCTACTCTTGCAACACTGAACAACTTTTCTGATTTATTACGAACCGCAAGATGTTTGGCTTTATTGAGAATATTCATCCGAAACAAATACTGCCTTTCGATCAGTCAACATTCCCATTTGTTTCTTTCTTAGTCCTGTTCTGCCTAATGGCAACAATGTCGCCTCTATGTGCAAAAAAGACCGCGGCTACCTCCCGGCCCTCCTCGACTCCCTGTCATCGGTAATCTACACCAAACGCCAGTAAAGAATACGTGGCTCTCCTATCAGCAGTGGCATAAGAAGTACGGTCCTATAATGCCTCTCAAATACGGTCAAAGACTAGTGATATCTCTCGGTTCCCACAAAATTGCTCGGGACTTGCTACAGGAACGCAGTCATAATTATAGTTCCCGACCGCTATTTGTTGTTTAAAATAACATTGATGGTAAGGGCCTCACAATGGGACTAGTGCCATATGGTAGAGCACTGGAAGTTGCATCACGTTTGATTGTTAGTCTTATCAACGCATCTATGGCACAACATTATTAATACCTGCAAGACAGTGAGAGCAAGCAAGTTATGTTTGATATGTTGGGTTCAAAATAGATAACTGGCTAAAGATTTTCCATCGGTACACATCCAGCTTGGCGTTCACCTTAGCATACGGAGAACGCATCAATACGATTGATGATAAAACGCCTCGAGGGAATTGATTCCGTATTAGCGAACCTGTCGGGAACCATCAGTTCAATCAACACTCTTCTCGTGGAGATATTTCCGATCTTCAATTTGCTACCTCGACCACTAGCACCGTGAAAGAAAACGCGGAGAAGGCCCATGATAAAGTTACAGCGGTTTTCGAGGGCTATTTCACAAGAGCTCAAGGCACTAGGACATGGATCTGGTCCAAAGAAGCCTTGAAGTTGAACAGCGACCGAGCCCTGTCCACCAGCGAACTTGTACACGCCATTGGGCTTCTCTACGAAGCAAGTACCACTACGAATAAGATTCTCGGTTACTTTGTGATGGCATCCCTCTACCCAGTTGCCGTTTCTCGTGCCCAAGAGGAGTTGGATACCGTTATTGGGAACAATCGACTTCCAATTTTTGAAGACACGACGAGTCTACCTTTTATCAATGCATTTGTCACTGAGGTACTACGGTGGCCACCAATTGCTCCTCTCGGTATCCCCCATGCAAGCCTGAATGGCGATGTCTTTATGGGATACGACATTCCTAAGGGTTCGACAATAGTACCCAATCACTGGTCATTAGATTTGGATGAGGAAGTATTCGAAGACCCATTAGAATTCCGACCGGAAAGATGGTTAGCCAATCCCAATCTCCCTCTTGCTACATTTGGATTTGGAAAGAGACTGCCCTGGACAGCATATAGTCCGCGAGTCTTTGTTCATCAATATATCTTCTGTTCTCTGGGCGTTCGAAATTTCATATGCCTATGAAGATGGGCAGAAGCAAAAGGTTCACCCATGGGATATAAAGCAAGATACACTATCTGGTCCAACTCCTTTCAAAGCGTTGGTACGGGTCCGTTCCTCTCATCATCGGAAGGTTATAGAAAATGAGTGGGCGCATGCAGAAAAAGATGAAGACAAGATCCTGGACTTCATTCGCTCGCAAGTACGGACGGTGCCAGAACGTGCCAGTCATCCAACGACTGTTCAGCCTCAGTCTGATGTCGAATAGCCCTGGGACCTACCCGAGAAATCCCTATGGGCAAAAGTGGAGCTGACCCGGAGAGAATTTCAATTTACTTACATATCCTTCTATTTCTGATTCAATTTTGGAGAGCCGTCCAAGGATTTGTCTTACGTCTTTCGTTCTTCTTTCTTCCGCCCGCCCTGCTTTTTTTTCTGTTCTGAAATTTTCTCGATGATGTTCATAAGCTGCTACCAGACTGCAAGACGGGTTCCTCTAAGTATTTAATATGGCAAATTGAAACCGATAGTTAACCCACCCTCCAACGTATCTACCGAATACGTAAATAGGCAAGATAATTTGGCTCATCGAACGTTTAGAACGTCTATCTTTGAGTACGGAAAAGTTGGATCAAGATCTGAAGTCTACCAACTTGCTACCAGTACCATTGGCCGTGACTGGTAAAGAGAGTGTGTAAATCTCGGGAGTTGACGTTGCCTTTCTTGATTCTCATGAGACAGGCAGATGCATGAAGACGAGAAATAAACGATGCAGGAACGGCCCCAGATAGTGGACAGATCCAGTGCTGGCCCGCCCCTGCATCGGACGAGCGTTGCCAAATGTCACTCGGGGAGCGCCTCGGACCGGACCGAAGCTGTGGGAGCGGGGGTGGAGTTCGGCCCGTAACGTAATCTATAAGCGAGCTGGCCACCTACCCCAACGCGCGACGCGTTCAACCATTTTAAATCAAGATGTCTACACCACAAAGCGATCAAAATGCCTCTAAAGAAGGCAGAATTCTTCTTGCTATTAGAGCCTTTCAAAATGGCCAATTCTCTAGTATTAGGGCTGCTGCTCGCGCATATGATGTCCCAAGATCAACTTTGACTACCCGTCTTCAAGGTCGAACTGCACGCGCTGATTCAACACCAAATAATCAAAAGCTCACCCCTACCGAAGAATATACCCTTGTGGAATGGATATTATCTATGGATCAACGTGGTCTGCCATTGCAGGCTACTACTGTACGGCAAATGGCAAATCTATTACTAGCTGAGCGGTCGAAATCAACATCAACTACTTTATCCACTGTTGGCAAATGCTGGGTGCGAAACTTTATTAACCGCCACAAGGAGCTTCAATCAAAATATAACCGGAAATATGATTATCAACAGGCTCAATGTGAAGACCCAAAGATCATTCATGGATGGTTTCAACGTGTGCGGGATGTTATTCAACAGTATGGTGTAGTTGATCAAGATATCTACAGATGAAACTGGCTTTCAAACGGGTGTGATGTCAACTGCCAAGGTGATCACTAGATCAGATCAATCTTCTAGCCGTGCTAGATTCATACAGCCTGGAAATCGCGAGTGGGTGACTGTCATTGAGTCAATCAATTCAACTGGATGGGCTCTACCCCCAATGATTATCTTTGCGGGAAAGATGCATCAATCTTCATGGTATAGAGATATACCATCAGATTGGGTGATCGGTATCAGTGAGAATGGCTGGACTAATGATCAACTTGGCTTGCTTTGGGTCAAAGAGGTATTCCATAAGCATACCCATGCCCGTGCAATTGGCAAATACTGATTATTGATCCTTGATGGCCATGGAAGCCATATCACACCTGAATTTGATCAATTCTGCACCCAGAACATGATCATTCCATTATGCATGCCATCACATTCTTCCCATCTTCTTCAGCCACTTGATGTTGGCTGCTTTTCACCTTTAAAGAAGGCATATGGGAAGAGGGTTGAATCTAGCATGCGGCAGGGCATCAATCATATTGATAAGCAGGACTTCCTGATTGCATATCAATCTGCGCGAACAGAAGCCCTATCCACATCTAATATCTGCAGTGGATTTGCAGCTACTGGCTTAGTTCCATATCAGCCAGATCAAGTGCTTTCACAACTTCATATTCAGATAAAGACACCTACACCACCTACTACATCTCACAGCAATCAATCAGCATCCTGGGTGCCTGAGACACCTCATAATATCAGGGAATTGGAGCTTCAGGCCCAGGCTCTTAAGCGCCTATTGAAACACCATTCAAAGAGTCCACCAAGTCCAAATCAAGCTCTTGATCGACTAGTTAAGGGTTGTCGGATTGCAATGCATAATGCAGTCCTTCTTGCACAGGAAAATAGGGAGCTACAAGCTGCGAATCAACGCCAAAAAAGGAAGAGAAATGCACCTAGATCCTATATAGCTACTGGGGGTATTCTAACAGGTGCAGAAGGACTGCAACGTGCTCAAAAAGCTGATCAAAGACAGGAAGGGGTGGTTGAGCAGCCAGATCCACGGCCAGCAAAGCGGGCACCACCGCGATGCAGCACATGCAATATACTAGGTCATACTAGGGTGCAATGCTCTAGGCGCTAAGCACTTGATATACAGTGTATATAGGTTCAATATTTGCTGCGTTGATAGTCTAATTGCAGTTTGAATAGATTTGGCGGTGGGTAGGTGGCCAGCTCGCTTATAGATTACGTTACGATGCGGGGATGACTTAGAGATCGTCCGCTAGACCTCTGCCTGCTGCACGAACAAGGTCGTTTTGCCGAGGTGCGTCTGCTAACCTGTGGAGTGTTGCTTGTTACGGTATCACGTCCAGGGCCTATATCCTAGGCAAAAACACGGAGCCAGCACGAATTAGAGAGGCACAACCATGGGTCTCAGGGTCAATCCCATCGCAGATTTCTTATCTACAGACATCTCAGCAGCTTATACCCATTGACCTACCGGACGTTGCGGAACTAGCACCCAATTTTCGTGCAAGTTACCCTTGTTCCCTGGTTGTCACTGGTTGTTGTTGAAGCTCCCCGCAGACGTAGATTTAGAGATTGGATACCTATCCGAGAAAGGAACGATAACCCTCATCCGCTACTCACAGCTACGATAATGCGGAGCCGAAAAGTACCTAGGAGGACGCGTACTTCCCCAGAGTATGTTGACGTCTCCCGACGGCCTGGACGGCCGATGTGCGCTTCCTCTTGTCTGTAAGAACCAGTTCCTGTGCCACTGTTTCCAGTCATAGAGTTCCATATAGCCGTCTGCTCGCTTATTGCCCAATTACCACTCTCAGATCTCTTCAGGACGACAGTAACTGGGGCTTTGAAAAGGACTTACCGACGAAACGATGGGCAAAATCTCAGCTGAGGTAGTCAACGAGCTCAAGGCGAGACTCGATAAAGTCAGCAGCAAACCAAACGGCATTCCCGTCTGGTTTTCGCGGCCGTTGACAAAAGGCGGAGATACTATCTTCGAACATGCTTCAGGAAAACGCGCGTTGGGCTCTGAAGAGCCATGACGACGCCCACTGTTTTCTGGATTGCATCTTGCACCAAGATGATCGTGTCAATCGCCGCCATGCAGTTGCTTGAGCAAGGCAAGCTGGCATTGGATGATGTCGAACTTGTTGAGAAGTTGGCCGGATCTCAGGGACGTCAAGGTCCTGGAGGAGGGTCCTGATGGAAAGTTCAGCTTTGTTGACAAGAAGCAAGGCATCACTCCGAGGATGCTACTCTCTCATACAGGTAATACATCCCAACTCTTTTGTCTGGTGCTCTCGCTGAGACGTAGTGAATAGCCGGATTCGGTTATGCTTTCTTCAACTCGAAGCTGAAGAGATGGTCTGAGCCCATTCGCATTGATGAGCTCTCCTCTCGCCGAACAGACATTTTGAACCAGCCATTGGTAAATCAGCCTGGGTCTCGGTGGGAATATGGGGTCAACATCGATTGGGCTAGCGAGCTTGTCGTGCGAGCATCAGGACTTAGTCTTAACGACTATTTCTTGAAACACATCATGGAGCCCCTCGGAATTAAGGACATAAACATGTTCCCGATAGAGGACATGAAAAGGAGACTGGCTTATATGCACCAAAAAGCAGCTGACGGCACGATTACCTTAGTGAAGACGGCCATCCCTATAAACTTCCTCTTAAGGCCGAAACGCCAGAGGATATCAAAGCCACATATGACTCTGGTGGAGCTGGCTGCTTTGCTGTTCCATCTGAGTTCTGCAGTATGCCTCTTTCTCTTTCTCTACAGTCAGATTTGAAGAATTGCACTGACGGAAAAGCAGAAATCATCGCCGCCCTTCTGAACGGGGGGAAATGCCCAAAGACTGGCGTTCAGATTCTGAAACCTGAGAGCACGAAAGGTCAGTAACGACACCGAGAAAAAAGTCCGGGGCTAACAGCTAATGTTTAATACAGAGCTATTTACAAACCAAATCCCAGAGTTCCCCAACTTTGGTCGTCAGGGAATCAATCCGACGAAGCCATCATTCTCCAATCCTGTACCTGACATGTACCCACAGCCGAATAAGCCGCAAGGCTGGACCTTGTCAGGGTTCCAACACGCCCACAGCACTGCAACCGGTCGAGCTCCTTGTACAATCCGGTGGGTAGGTATTGCAAACCTCTACTGGTGGGCGGATCCTGAGCGTGACCTTGGAGGATTCATCGCCACCCAGATCTTGCCATTTGCAGGAGAGTATATTCCCTCATCGTACCTCAGATAGCGTGAGAGCTGACTAGTGGGATTACAGACTTGAACGTCTTGACAACTTGGGCGGAGATTGAAGCATCTCCTTACTCTGCAATTTCAGTTTAGACGCTGTGTCAGAAGGGAAACCTTGGGACGCCACAGGGACTGCACGAAGAAATCAAAAGCTGCCGTAATAATATGTTGAAGCGTAGGAAGCCTGCCTTTCAAAAGCTGATTCCAGTATTTATAGTTTTAGTTATATCCAGAGATATATGCACTGTTTGTATTCACATCCCTCAGTACTTCGAGTTGCTCTCAAACTGGCAGATGGTAACTGACGCACATGAAAGGATGGAGCTTATCGTAAACAAAAATAAGTGTAATTGACTGAGGAAAAACCTGACAATTTGAGATGCCGTCCAATGATGCAAGGGCGTGGAATCAGCATACAAGAGAGAGAGTAGAAAAGCTTAGGTGGACGAGAGGATGCCGTGTTGGCCTAAGGCATAAACACCAGACACGGCGTTCCTTGGCGTCGGCGTCAGATATCGAAGCTACGCAATCCCGACATACAGCCAGTCCACTCGAACCCATAGTTCAGCGGACGAAAATCCATATTTCCTAAACATTTTCTTTTACGTCTCGCTATGATATAGCCCCCATAGGCTTGGCGCATAATGGCGCTGGATATTTCCAGCGGTTATGTTGCTCCCAGCAACTTGATTGAAATCACGACGGATGCCGCCCTCCCCATCTTCGATGTGCAACGAGTACAGCTTCAATTCGCGGTAGCTGCGGACTTTGTCGCCGCCCAGGTGGCCAACAATGTTCTCGTACTCGCTCTGGCAACGGGTCGGATCCTGCGGATCGACCTTGACACTCCCGAGGACATTGATGGTATGAAACGTCCCTTCCCCGCATGGTTCACGCTGTGCGGTGCTGAATCATATCAACTCTGGCAGATATCGATCTCCCAAAGAAGTCTTCGGAGATAGGCCTCATCCGTCGCATGTTCCTTGACCCTTCCGCATCTCATTTGATCATTTGTACCACCCTCGGGGAAAACTATTACCTCCACACACAGTCCAGAAATCCGAAGCCGTTGTCGCGGCTGAAGGGTGTCCCAATCGAGAGTATCGCATGGAACCCTTCATTACCTACCGCATCCACAAGGGAAATACTGGTCGGAGCTGCGGATGGTAATATATATGAAGTCTACATCGAGCCGTCTGCCGAGTTCTACCGTCGTGAGGAGAAATATGTCAACACCGTCTACAGAATACCAGATGCGTCGATAACGGGACTTTGGGCGGATCTGGTACCCGGGAAGCCAGACCAGAGACGGATTTTGATATCGACACATGGGAAACTCTTCTACTTCTACGGGCGTATTGGGAGGCATGGAAAGGAAAGTGGAGGTTCCACATACGCGGAGCTGTTCCAGCGGGAAACGCCCCTGGTACATGAGATAGCAAGAACGTCTAGTTCTGCACCGTCGGTATTGGCTATTTCCCCGAACCCGTCTGAGGGTCGCTATCTAGAAGGACAATCGTCGGAGCGTCAGTTCGCGTGGTTGTCATCACAGGGAGTGTTTCACGGCCAGCTTCGAAATTCGCCTGACAAAATAGCTCGGCCCTTTGATGATGCTAAGATGTTGCCGCGATCACTTTTCCCTGAAACCCAATCCGCAAGAGGAGGGAGGAAAATGATCCAAGATCCGATAATGGCGATGACACTGTCGCAATGGCATATACTCACTCTGGTTGAAGGGCGAGTCGTCGCAGTAAACAAACTCAGTGGGGAGATTGTCTATGACCAAGCGGTGCTTGAACCGGGACAGGGTACTCTGGGTCTTTTTACAGATCAAACGAAGAATACATTCTGGCTCTTTACCAGCCAGGAGATTTTTGAGATTGTTGCCCACGATGAAGATAGGGACGTCTGGAAGATCTTCCTGAAAGAGCAGAGATTTGATGAGGCCCTACAGTACGCGAGAGGAGCGGACCAAAAGGATGCTGTTGCCACTGCGTCGGGTGATTACCTGGTCAGAAAAGGTCGTTATCTTGAAGCGGCTGCAGTCTGGGGAAAGAGCAGCAAGAGCTTCGAGGAGGTCTGTCTGACCTTCATTGACCGCGGGGAGCATGATGCTTTGCGGAAATACTTGCTTTCGCAACTTGAAACCTACAAGAAGTCTGCGACAATGCAGAGGGTCATGGTCACGAGCTGGCTCGTGGAGATTTTCATGTCGAAGCTCAACTCCCTTGATGACACCATCGCGACCAAGGCAGAGCTGACCGAAGGCGCGAGTACCGGAGAGATTAAAGACGAGCTTAGTAGTGTTCGGGCTGAATTCCAGGATTTTGTGACTAGATATAAGTCCGACCTGGATCAGAAAGTTGTGTATGACATTATAAGCAGCCATGGCAGGGAAGAGGAGTTACTCTTCTTTGCCACGGTCACCAACGACTACAATTACGTCCTGTCTTACTGGGTCCAGCGGGAGAAGTGGTTAGAGGCATTAAATGTGCTGCAAAAGCAGACCAATCCAGAGGTCTTCTACAAGTACAGCAGTGTTCTCATGACACATGCTGCCGCGGGCCTGGTTGATATCTTGATGAGACAGACTAATCTTGATCCCGAAAAGCTCATCCCTGCGCTGCTCACCTACAATAAAACCGCAAATGTCCCGCTCAGTCAAAACCAAGCTGTCCGCTATCTCAATTTTATAATTGTTAACCACCCCAAACCCTCGGCAGCCGTACACAACACCTTGATATCGATCCACGCGTCTCATCCTTCTCCATCAGAAGCCGCATTGCTCACATACCTTGAATCACAACCGTCAAATCCACCACCCTACGATGCAGATTTCGCTTTGCGCTTGTGCATCCAACACCAGCGTGTCCAGTCCTGCATCCACATATACAGCACAATGGGCCAATACCTCCAAGCAGTTGAACTCGCCCTGAAGCACAACGACATCGAGCTAGCCGCCATCGTTGCCGACAGACCAGAAGGCAACGACAAACTCCGCAAGAAACTATGGCTCCTCGTCGCAGAGAAGACGATCCGCCAACCAGGCAGGGGGATCAAGGACGCGATCGAATTTCTCCGTCGCTGCGAGCTCCTCCGCATCGAAGACCTCATCCCTTTCTTCCCGGACTTCGTCGTCATCGACGACTTCAAGGACGAGATCTGCACCGCGCTGGAGGATTATTCGCGGCACATCGACGCCCTACGACAGGAGATGGACAACTCGGCAGAGACGGCCCGGCAGATTCGCGCGGAGATCGCGGCTCTCGACGCACGCTATGCGATCGTCGAGACCGGGGAGAAATGCTGGATCTGTTCCCTGCCGCTGCTGAGTCGGCAGTTCTTTGTCTTTCCGTGTCAGCATGCCTTCCATAGCGATTGCTTGGGTAGGGAGGTGCTTGAAGGTGCCGGGGGCAAGAAGAAGTATATACGAGACCTGCAGGCGCAGTTGAATAAAGGCGATATCACGCCTTCTAGGAGAGAGAAGATCGTGAAGGAATTGGATGGTCTGATTGCTGAGGCTTGGTAAGTGCCATCTCTTGCTTATTCAAATCGATGACTTTGGCTCTTTCGACTGCTAATAGCCCTCATTCAATACAGCATATTATGTGGAGATCATGCTATCAAACAGATCGACAAACCATTCATTACGGACGCAGATGACAAGGACGAATGGGCACTCTGACCCTATGATGATATCCATTATATCCATTGCTTTTGTTCTTTGTTCTAAGACACCGATCTAGATACGTAATTTCTCCATCTTATGTTGATGACCACTCAGGGGCATGTTGTAAATGTCATTTCTTTCGCCATCGTTGCCTTTTCCTTTGTTTCCTAGACAGAATACATGATTCAGACAAGAACAAGGTAGCAGGTAGACATATGATTAACGAGGAGAATATTCATTCTGCGGCCAAAGCAGGTCAAATCAGCTGGCTCAGGGGAGGCCACCGGCACATTGCGGCTTGCGATGATTGCCGGAAGGAGCAAGAAGCGTGTCATGAAGGGACATCCCTTCCATATTCATCGTGTAAATCTCAGTTCATGTGGACGGCTGTCACCTTCAACTGCAACGGGTAGCTCCTTGTGTCCATCTTTGCCTAGTGCAAGTAAGCATATCTCTCCAATCGCAGATTCTATCTTTCGTCTATCTCCTGTCCAGTTCTATAAGTCTAACCCCCCAAAGGCCAAATTATCAATCAAATGTCTGTTGACGCTTCTGTTGACGCTCGTCAAGAAGGAATTAGACTCGTGATGGCGACTCAAGTGGTGTTTGGTAACCGCGTTCTGCAGTGTGAGTATATAGTCTATCCTATCTCCTTTCCACTCGGAATGTTTCAAGATGCCCTCGCTGGCTCTACTTTGGTGTCTTGAACGCCAGAAGTCTGTATTTCTGCCTTTGGCCTGTCGCTGTACTAAATTCCAGCGCCCCATAATGGGTCTCTTCTTGATGATCTTTTCGCATGTCTGGGGCGTTTATGAAGGCAGAGAGAGCAAGACGGCCTCCTAGCAGGCACCCTTATTCTTGTCACAGAGAAGATACCATGCACTGACCTGCTTCCCTTGTAGCCCAGATGCCTGTGCGCCCTAACACAAAGTTCAGACGTGCCATATCACCAGCTCCAACTCCGTCTAGCCGTTCCACACGTTCTCAGTTCCTCACTTTTCAGGCCCAAAGCCCCCTTCTAGCCAAGATCCCTCCCGAGATTAGGAGGATGATCTGGGAGGCGGCGATAGGGGGACAGGTAGTGCATATCGTGCGGAAGAAGAAAAAGAAACTGCGCCACAAGATCCACAGGCTTCCTTCCTTCATTTGGGACTTCAAGGAATCGGATCTGTATGGCAAGGATGATGTTGTTGGGGAGTGGAGCATGGTCTCTCTCCTGAGGACATCTCGTCAGGTGTAAGTGATAGTCACATCCATATCCCATCTGTAACCCAGCACTGTCGGCCCGAAGAGTGAAAAACTTGCACCTTACTCGTAGATCTGATGGCTTTCCCTATTTTGTCATATATCTGAAGTCAAGCCAACTAAACTAACAAAACCATAACTTGTAGCTACAACGAAACGGTCGATCTCCTCTACGAGACCAACACCTTCCACGTCGAGCACCCATGGACATTCATCTTCCTATACGAAACCCTACTACCTCAACGCTGGCAGCTGATCCGGGAGCTCGAACTAACCTGGACTTTCATGCACTGCTGGCACGAGAGTCTCGCCAGTCAACTATACCATTCCGACTACACCCCACACGACATCAACACCTGGAATGTCGTCTGCGCCATGATCAAGCGGATGACGAGCCTCCGCTCGTTCGTCCTCACCCTCAACATCAACTGGTGCGATGAGGACGCGGACGCCGGACTGGTCGTCTCGGACGGCCTGGCCAGCGCCGTTGGGCTCGGGGGCTTGCTGGAGCCGTTGAAGGAGCTTAGCTTCCCAGATGGTCGTGGTCGTCCTTGGATGATTCAGATCCCGATCTGGTGCTTGAACGCTGAGGTCCCTGTTGACTGTGAGGGGATTGAGAGGAAGTTGAGGTCCGAGGGGTTCAATTGCACGGTTACGTTCCCAGGCCCTCAGGATGTGATCAAGTCTATTGTGGGAAAATAAGAACGCATGATGATGCCATTCATGGTGTGAATGGGGTTCCATCGAAGTACTGAGTAGTGTTAACAGGGGCTTTTCGGTGTTGTTGTCTATCCTTTTTCTTAACAAGAAAGGTGGTATGGTGTGTTCTGCTTTAATTCCAGTGTTTCAGCTTCTTTAATTTTCCATGCACCAAATAGGACAGATAACGACAAATTTCCAGATTGTATCTAACTGCATCTGAACAATCGGGAGAATCCCAGGGCATATTGTTGTCGAAACTATTTATAATTACTATGTCTAGTTGAAAGTTTGCTTTGAGATTCCCAAAAGAAATAAAAAATAAATAAAAGAGATACTAGATACTAGTTTCATTATCATTATGGACCATGGTACCAGGTACCTAGCTACCAAGCAGAAATCTGCGGTCACCCTGTCGACTGCCCTTCTCGTTTTACCTAGTAGGTGAACAAGACGGCTCTGAAGTCGCGCGATCGGGTGAGGGGTGGGTGGAGAGGGCCACCGTCGCGCGACGAGGGCATAGCACCTCTCAGCATCTCAGCCGCAGGGGACTACACACAGTGCGGCTCAAGCCTTTCTCCCATCGGTTTTCTGTCGAGCACGGCCTCTTAAAACCCTATATCCAACCCCGGTGGTCGGTGCTCCTAAAGCTCACGTACCCACTTCAGAAGACGTACATTTATACATGGACCCTCGAACTGCTGAATCATATGCGCCAATCCTCTTTGCAGTTTGCGAAGGCCTAGAGGGAGGGGAACGCGAGCCTTTAGGGGCAAAGTTCAAGAAGAAGCGCCGCTCGGAGAAGTCCATGAAAGAGAGCCTTCAGAAAGGATCTCGAAAGCCACAAAGACCATTTCGGAAAGGGAATTAAAGTGGGCCAATGAGCCTCGAGCGAGAAGCAGAGAGTTTGCAGTTACTACTATACCCGCGACTCTTATACAGCTTTTCGGATGTCATTGTCTTCGTGTTGAAAAACCCCCGGTCAGTTCTTCTGACATAGTATTAATGAAAGCACTGACATTCGTGCTAGGGTCGTCGAACATGTATTCGAGACACTAATAAAATGGGCGGCAGCAGCTATTGAGACGTCGTCGAATCAGCCTGTGCTCCCTCATGCTATCATAGCCTTGAACACTTCCGAACATCACATAGACCCTCGTTTATGGGATGTCAATTGCAACACTGCAGATAACCTCGAAGACTTGGCACACACTGTGAATCACAATGAGACCTTTAAAAGTGGGCCCAGTTCTGGCGAGTCAGAGGCAAAATCATCGACAGTCTTGAGCAACTTGTTTTGTGCTACTATAGCTCCATTCAGGTATGCCGTGCACGATCTATCTCTAGCCTCATTTCATATTCAGAATCCCTTAGGCTCTGGAGATTTTAAGCTTAAAAGACATCAGATCCTCCGCATTCCTGTCGACGGCCGGCCGAAACTGATGCACGAGCAGATTGACAAACTCTATGACAGTACGCTGACTGCTTGCATTGCTGCTCGGAGCGCCAGAAACCGCCTGCGAATGCTTCTTGATGTGGAGGACTTGCAGTCTTACCTCCAAAATGCATTTAATCACTTTGCCAGTACGCTTAAATTTCCCTTTGATTTTGTGCAGGCATCTTTCCGAAACAGCCCCATACCTCCAGATTTCGGGGGCAATATATTGAAGCTGGCCCTCAACATAATGGATGTTTAGAAAGACAAAGCCGACGCAGCAGCAATATTTTCTGAGCTCAGCTATATGGTAGCTTCTTGTACTATGTTCGACTCCGCAAGGCATAAAAACAAAGGTAGACCCTTTTCCTGAACAATTTATAGCGGTGCTGAATAACGTACGTGATAGGGAACGCTGAATAAATCTTTCCGAAGTACTTAAACCATTTGGATGACTCCCTGGAAAATTTCTGTGACCACCACTGGCCTTGTGAGTATGTCAACCCGAAAAATGGTGTGAGATGCGTGAATGTCAGGGTGGGACACAGTTCAAAAGGTCACCAATCGAAAGATGGGAAGGTCTTTGCCGCTGGGGAATATGTCTCTCAGTTCTCGTTTGCCAACTGCTACAAAGAGTTCCGAGCGCTGGTGTTTTTTCGCCTCTGGGAACTGCTTGACGAGTTATCAACCCGAGTCTATAACGGCGATAAAGAAGAGCGTGCAGCCGCCGACATTCACAGGGAGATGGTGATAACTTCTTCCGACGCACTACCCGGGATTCCTATGGTACTAAAATTGCGGAAATTTGGAGTGGCCACACGGCCTGCTTCTGTTGCCTCTTCAAGCAGGCGAAGCATGCGCTTCCTTGTGGTCATGTTCTCTGCACATCTTGCGTGAAAGTCTACGGCTGCTTACAGGGTCCTTCCGAGATTGAGATGTACGATTGCCCTATTGGAAGCGGCGAAGCGTGTCGTTCTGCGCCATCGAAGATCTACCTCAAACCTAAGTCTGCAGGAGTCGGAATTCTAACTCTCGATGGGTATTGCCCGACCAATTACCTTTGCTGCATATTACTGATGACTGCTCCAGTGGAGGAATACGAGGTATCGTCGAACTAGAGATACTTCGTCAAATCGAAAGGGCCATGGGAGGTCGACTGCCGATTCAATGCTTCTTCGACCTGATGGTCGGAATTAGGTTAGATTCGTTGTCTTTTTTTGTATGGGTTTTCATGCGCTGATGAGGTGTAGTACCGGTGGTCTGATCGCACTGGGACTAGGGGCATGAACTGGACTGTCGAGGAGTGCATTGAACGTTTTGAAGCCCTATGTCACAAGGCATTTACCCGACGTTGGGAGCAACCTACCGCTGGATCAGCTTTCTCGTTGAAAATTATCATCATTCCAAATACGAAACAACCTCCTTGGAGACAGCTCTCATGGGCGCTTTTTCTGATGATATGTATTTCGGCGGTAAACGAGAGACTGGGTCGGTTGCGTCCTCTGTAAAGGTTGCCGTAACAGCAACATCCCTCGCAGGGAAGAAGACATCTGTGCTTGCAAATTACAACAGGCCCATATCTAATCAGCGGTCAGGTATGTTCTTAGAGCATCATTAATTGGCACATGAGACTTAGAATTTAGGTCAATATCGCTTCCAGCGACCAGAACGCGTGACACATGAATTGAAAATCTGGGAGGCGTAAGATAATTGTCCTTCCATAATCGCTGTTTCTGACCAGTCATAGTGCCCGAGCAACATCTGCTGCACCTAGGTCCTTCAGATCGTTTCATCATGAACCACCCCAGAAGACTTGCGTTGATGGGGCTGTTTATCACAATAACCCGATTCGAATTGCGGAAGCGGAGAGGAAACTCATCTGGCCAGACATTGAATATCCAGATATTGTCCTGTCTCTTGGGACTTCTTTCTCGACACAATTACGCAGAGCTGAATCCGAACGAATGAGAGCTGAGCAGAGGGGGATAATGTCACATGGTGTGACGCTATTCAACATCCTCAAGAACCACATGGTGACGTCTCTCGACTGCGAAAACGCTTGGAACGAGTATTTGTCCCATCTACCGGAATCAACCTATTCCTCACGGTACATCCGCATCAATCCTAAGCTGACAGGCAAAGTGCCGACACTGGATGAGACCGGCGAGATGATTCCTCTGCAAGCCAAAGTACAAAGTATCTTGAAGCATGACGAGAGAATCAAAAAGTTAGCGCTACAACTGATTGCCAGCACGTTCTATTTTCAGCTTTTGACGCCGATTTCTGAAAAGACCGACGGTGGGTTCGAAGCAGAAGGTTAGTGTAGGAGTCAAGTTAGGTTTTGAAACACGCTCACGCAGAATAGGGCGAATCTGTTGCCGCCTTCCCCAACCATCCCTGGAAATTCAGGAGCTGGGAAAATTTCTCAAGAACAAAATATTGGAAAATGGAGATCTCACCTTGTTACTGAAAAGTATAGAGAGGAAAGGACAATAAGTTCTGTCTCCTCGACGTCTGACGTGGTTAATGGGATGATCAAGGAATTTTACTTCGATATGAACCGAATGACAGTCACAGTCACGAGCAAGCTTTCTCAAACCGAGATTTTCTTGTCCTTTGGTAAGACGATTGTTTTCCAATCAGCGGATTCCCTCGGTCTCTGATTTCGGATGAGCAGCAAAGTACAGGTAAGCTATTATCATTCTTCTGCAATTCGCGAGCGCAGTAATATAACTCACCCCGCTTTCACACAAAGTTTCACGGCAGTACGGAGTATTGGCGTCTAATCGGTATACCCGTGGTTCAGAACGCGGCAAGAGCGGTCCTGTAGACCGGGCACCCCCTGATCTCAAGGACTTGTCGAGAACCGCTACTCTAAAACAATACTCTGACCCATCCCGTGGATTTGGCTTTTTTGCTCGAAAGGAGTCAACGACGGGAGTCGAGCCTGCATCGCAGCAGTCTGTCGCACCAGCAGCTCCTGTCACGGCTTCAAAAGCAGCTAATTCGCCTCCTTCGGCGAAGCCAATCGCAAAACACGCCTTTAGAGCGCTGCTCTGGCCAGTTCGTGCAAGGGCAGAATCTAATAATTCCGGGGCAGTACCTCAGTCAATCAATTCCCTGCCGCAAGACCGGCAGTTCTATCAGGTGGACCCCGTCGAGAACGCAAGATATCAACAGTGGATAACAGGATTGCAAGCGTCAACAGACAGAGTTGTAAACACAGTCACTGAAGGAGAAAGCCTTGTTGCACGATACTCCCCAGGGGTGTACGAGTTACCGGTGAACTCTGTGTACGAATTATTGGGAGATTGTGTCCCTGCAAGTGCAAGTGAGATGGGTGCCGCCTCTGCACAGATGTCTTCCATTAATCAGCAATAAGATAAAGCTGTTTACTAAGTATTTTTTTCGCCCTGGGCTATGTATGTAGGTATCTAGTACCTTCACTGATCAGATTGTACTTTCCTTTTCCAGTTTATCTAACATCTCGGGTCTATTTAGGTACTGTGTACAATCAGAAAACTATCTTTGTTGCAATCTATATATGTGTGTCCTTTATAGATTGTACATAATACGGAGAATTATGACGAACGAGGGGGACAGAAAAAGTACAGAGTATAAATCTAACGGTGGCGAAGCACAAAGCTCCAAGTTTCCTTCCCATTTCAATAATAATCCTCATAATAATCATTTCTCAGTTCTGATACATAAACACAATACAGAATATTTGTCCAAAGATGATTCGACTCCCCCTTTCGTTACCCCTTAACATGTGCTGTTCGCTTTGTTTCAGGATAATATATACCAAGAAAAGGTCCCACTTAATCACGTGTGGATACCACAAGTCCCAAAAATAGAACGCCGCGGGAAATTAAGGAAAGGAACGAAAAAAGCAAACTCCGGCGGATAATTTGAAGTACGATAACAGGCAGCAATATATATTGAAAGCGCCGTACTTACTCCGAGCCCGAGAAATGACAGAAAAAAAGGCAGTATACGTGGAGCAAGAAAAATAATAAGGGATATAGATATAAAAAGAAAAAGGATATTACAGCAGTCGCAATAGCTCTAGATCCTTGGCGATAGAGGGGCTGTATGGAGCACAATCTTCCAGGAATAGAATCATATCGTCGCGCCAGCGCTCCCAGCCGAGGGGGAGCGTCTGCCGTAGTCGTGGGTTTGGCGAGTTTGAGATGCAGTGGAAGATGAGGATTTGGCCGAAGAACCTTTTAAACAAAACATGTGTTGTTAGAACCCAATTCCCACGTAACTAATCTATGCATGGGGTGACAACGAATATGGTATGTAGAAAACAGACGAGAGGGGTATCGCCTTACTGAGAACAAAATGCAAACTTGATCGGGATGCAGCTCTTCATTACGCGGAAGGCACCTTTCACGATTGGCCAGTCCATCGCATTCTGCAACCCGCTCTTGACCTGCTCCAGGTCATCGTTTGTGAGAGATTCAGGTACACGTAGCGCCTTGTACAGGTACGGACGGCCGATGTGAAACTTGGCAATCATGTACCTGCCGCGGAGCATCGCTTCCGCGACGGCTATGGCGGGAGAGACGGGGCTGCGTGGATCCACTGAAAGATGTGGAACGGCTATCGGTGACGTGGTGCTTTCTGGAGTCGTGCTTGGGTAGTCAGAGAATTGAAGGGCCGGCGGGAGATTGATACGCCACTGTTCGAGTTGATGGTGCAATTCCGCGTTGACCGCTGGAAGGGGGAATGTTCCCGACTCGGCTACACGAGATACAAGTTAGTACCAAGTACACAGACATCAGACGATACATTGAAAGGAGACGTGGGACTCACAGTAGAAGTATAGGCTGTGTCGGATTCGAGTCAAGATAATTCGATGAGCTACCTGAGCGAGAAAGTGATACTGAAAGAAAGAATCGTCTTGCTGGTCCGAGGGAATGAGCCTAGAGGCTGGAAGACCTGCTAAGTTGAAGTTGATAAATTTCGGGATTGGCACATAATCCTCGAGGCGGGAAAGACCACTGGGAGCTAAATGCAGCTCCTGCACGAGGATAGTCTCGTACATCAGGGAGTTCCAGAACACCCGAGATTTCATGTCACCTTCCCATTCGTCAAAATTGATTTCGTGGCTGCAATCATCGTCAGTTGTGATCAGACGATGTTGTGGACAGGGGGATAACTACTTGGTAAGCATTGAAAGGCAGCAGGCAGCTGCTCGGTTAATCATCGCCCATGAATCCATTGGACGGATTATTTGGGTATAGTAGACACTGCGAAAGAGTCAGGATTATTTCTGCACATTAAGTGGCCAGGACAACGGTGGACTTACGCTGATAGAAGGTAGAATTGGCAACTTTGCAGATCGTTGTCGCAGATCAGAAAGCCAATGCGTTTTCGTGCCTCGTTGAAGAAGCGTAATCCAGGTGGCTCTTCTTGGATCACACTCATCCACTCCGGAGGCTCGAACTGCAGGCTACGAGAGCCTGGCAGAGGATAGTTCCCTTCCTGGTGAGCTTGAATAGCAAGACAGCCTAATGCCATAACGTTAAGGACCAGGCAAGTTTCAATAGTGTAGCCGAATCCATTCTCCATCACCGATCCCAGGGTGAAGGAGAAGTAAAAGCATTTGTCCATAATGGGCGTAAATGGGTGGAATGTTGCGAAAAAGGCATCTGAGAGCCCCTTTATCATAGTGAAAGGCAGTGCTTCCAACCACGGTTCCCCGGCTTGCGGAGGGAATGGATGGATATACATCGGAAGCGGCGGCCGGCTCATCTCAATATCGATTACATAGCTCTTCCCCAGCCTCTCGTGGGCTGCAAGCAGCCGTTCAGGAAGAATTGCTCGGGCACCAGGCCAGAGGATCACACCGTGTTGACTGAATGAAATCGGGACTTGCCCTTTTGAATCGGTGGAATCCTGGTGCTCTATTATTTCAAAGTCATTTTGTCCTACCATCGAAGGAGTAGTAGTTTGCGAGAAAGTGTGCGAAGAGGCTCTCATACTGGTGCTGCTCAGCACCCGAGCCTCAGTGTCTTTGAGTGCCTCCAGGACCTGCAGAATATGCCCTGTGGCTGGCTGCATGTTACTCTGAATCGTCAATGGGAGATTCTCTAGCTTCGTCTCCAACCGATGCAGAGTACTCATGATCATGCTCAATGATGAATCTTTTCTGTATGCACATTATCAGCACACAGAAAAAGCGAAACTGGACAGGTCATGAGCAAACCAACTTTGACAATTTGCGCTCGTTGTAGACGCATTCGAGACCGAGGGACTTGCACAGACCACATTTTGGCCTGGACTCGTCGCATCTTGTCTTCTTCAGCCGACAGTTTTCGCAAGCCTACATGTGCTCAGTGTTATCTCCTGTCTATGTGTAAAACAAAAGCGGCACCTTGAAGGGCTGCGGAGCAGAGATGATGACTCGGGGCTAAAAAAGGGACTAATTACCACAGTCGCAATGAAATTTCTGGGTCTCTTAGTATGGACTCCCGGCTTCTCCTGTTCTTCGGCTGGAGACAGGAGTTTATTGATTGGAGGAAGGCCATTATTATTACTGTTATCGGGTTCCGATGCCTCCGTTGATCGAGTGTGGTTCGAGCCACGACGAGACGCAGACTCGTCGTACGGACGCTTGCTCATATTGCATATTCGGCAAAGAATAACGTGACTTTTTGGCTTACGGAAATGGGGGGAAATGTATCAAAGCACAAATTCTAGGGCCATCATCTGCAAATGCCAGCGGCTAGTCGCCCTGCGCGGTCGTTGAACGTGCGAGTGTGGCGGCCGCGGGGGAAGTCCTTTTGTTCCTTTTTTGGGTGTTGCGGGGCCGGCTCCATTTCGCGGCCAACCACCGTTGGGTCAACGGCATCTCCGAAGCAACGACACCGCACGTAGAAGTGTTAGTGAATCGCTTTCTTCATTCACTCTCATGAACTAATCGCTAAAAGAGAAAAGAAACACTGATAAAGTATCATCTCATTTGGATGTCTGTGAAATACATCAGATGATTGCAAGAGACAAACGTAGAAATGCCAGTTAATTTCTTCGGCTAAGAGCGTCGTCATATCTGAGAGGTTCTATGTGCATCGTCATTCACTTCAAAGCATTGCTATGCTGTATATTTTGGAGGAGGCCATGTCTCATTTATTGGTGGTAAGCCGCAGCACTCCGAGAAATATATGTTCCCCAACAACTGGACTGTCCAGATAAGGCTCTCCAAAATTGTGATTTTGGGTATTAGACAAGCGGCTTCTCTCCTGCTAGGTACATGTACATAATACAACACAAACAATGCAATGCATCCATCTAAACTCCTGGATCTCTCATTATCTTGATAGAACAAGGGTTGTTGAATTTCATCATCAGGTGAGTGCATCAGTTAGGTAGGTATGTATAGTTCGGGCCTTCCTGCAGAACAGAGGCTTCCGATCACTTCAAGCACTCGTCTTTTGTGGCTTTTCCTATAATGGACGGTATAAGGAATAAAATTCCAATTCAGCCCAAACGGAACAAGGCGACCGGTCGATGACACGACAAGAACTATGGACTAATCATCTTCCCACCAAAAGTGAACTAGCTCTGCACAAACTCCTCGCGCAACAATCGCCCCGTTCTGCAAGTTTATCCGATTGGCTTGGTTTTGGAAGATCACATCGTCCTGCAGGCCAGAAAATTACTTTTTACAGAATCCAAACGGGACTTGATTTGCCGCGCTTTATGTGCTGTGCACTCCGGTCGACTTAGAGAAAAAAAGCTTGGGCGACGTATGATGTACTAACTACCTAATCACATAACCGCGCACACGTTTAGGCAAGTGCCCACTTCGAAAGAGTTGTATCTAGGTTCATGAATCCCATCGAGCTACAGAATATTAGGTACTTATAGAGTTAAAGTAGTTCACCAGCTCAGCTGACTGCAGGCATAGATCGACTCCGGGCGGAGGATGTGGTCCCAAGGCTGTGAATTTGTGATGGATCACATTCGACTGCCTAAGGTATCTAGGTACTTCTGTCATTCTTTTTCGCTCGTGACTGAGCTTAGCTCTTTCATCCTTCGGCCCCTCATCTTCCCTTCTTCGTAACATGTTGCATATTGTCCCTAGAGTTCCACGGGTTTTTCCTTAATTTTTTTTTCGGCGTTGTTAGGAATTAACTAAGATGGACGAAGCCACTACTACACTTGTCTTGCAATTAATGAAGGAGGAAGCAGCTACCGCGCTGGAAAATCTGAAGGGAAAGCAAGCTGTGGGCCGGTTGAGTGATCGAGAACTAGCGCTCAGAATGTGGCATAGCCAGCTCGAACAGTCCGCCTTGATGTTTGCCGACTACAAGATGGCTAGGAGTATTGCTAGAGCAATCCAGGATGACGGCGTTGCCATCACCATCGCGAACCAGGAAGAACAGAGAGCCTTAGATGATCGAAGAATAGCTCTCCAACTTGGAGGATGTAACCCCCCAGTTTCCAATCCCGAATCTGAAGCCACCAAAACCGGCTCGATTGAAGAGACCCTGAGAGCATTCGATGAACTCACTATTGGAGAAGACTCAATCCCGTCCTCGCTGTGTCCGAGAAATACCGCAATTGAGATCCCTTACGCTGGAAGCTCACGGAGTGCAGCGAACAGCAACAGTTTTCAACAGAGTCAACCACAGTGCGTAGCATGCATGGAGATCAAAATGTGCTTTGACATGGTTGAGGCTCCTTGCCCTGATCGTCATCAATACTGCCAAGACTGCGCAATCCGATTGTTTGAGGAGTCGATACGCGACGAATCACTTTTCCCTCCTCGTTGTTGTCGTGTTTCAATTCCATTATCCGCAGTGATCGGGCTTTTGGGCGCTGACCTGATAAAGCGTTTTGAGGAGAAATCAATTGAGCGAAACGACCCATACAGGACCTACTGTTCCAATCCCGTGTGTTCTCAATATATTCTGCCGGACAGAGTGCGGTCCTTTATAGGAACTTGCGATAATTGTTCCGAGCGGACGTGCACGCTGTGCAAGAGAACGGCACACTCTGGTGGGTGTGCAGACGAAACAGATGAGGTATTGGGCATGGCCAGAGCAGAAGGGTGGCAGCGATGTTCTGGATGCCGTAACATCGTTGAACTGACCACTGGCTGCAACCACATCACGTAAGGATTTCCTGAAACATTCACACAATGAATTTGTCTGATCTTTTACTTCATAGATGTCGCTGTGGGTTTCAGTTCTGCTATGTCTGTGGCGTACAGTGGAAGAAATGTCAATGTGCGCAATGGGATGAAGACAGACTACTGAATCGGGCTCACGAGGTTGTTGCTCGAGATCGCGGACCTGCGCTTGGTCCACCTCCTCAGATCGCCATCCAAAGAATGGTTCAGAATCTCCGAGAACACCATGAATGCGACCACAACGGTCGTTGGAGACGCATTGATGGAAGCCATCGTTGTGAGGGATGTCAGTACCGCCTCCCGTATTATATTTTAGAATGTCGTCACTGCCGACTGAAAGCATGTGTTCGGTGCAGGTTGAACCGTCTTTGAAATATCATCGAGCCCGACCTGTCATGGTGCTCCTTTCGTCTTCGAAGAGCCACGACGAACAAGAAATGGAAAGTGATGGACACGCTCGAGCTGTCTGGGATCCGTGAGGCTTTCCCAGGATGAGGATCTAGGGACGATCGAGAATTAGACTACAGCAAGCTAGCTCACAACTACGGAATTCAAAAAGATATTCTGGTAGCCAGGCATCCATTTGTGCCAACTGAGAGGCCTTATAATAATCTGGCTACGCACGGATGTGGTCACAACCTCTGGAATCCTCATGTTAGCTTCAAGTCCCACAGGATCCAAAAGATTACCTAGGTAGGAAACCTACCGGCCACGCATTGGCAGTCGTCCGACAAATACAGTAAGGCGTTGATTTATCTCGGAATCCAGTATTGCAGCCTGGGCCCAATTGTTGGAGATATTGATTAAAGGTGTCATAGGGCCAGGGCCTTATCAGGTATCGTGACAGGGACAGGAACGCGACCGAAACTCGCGTATTCCTGCTCCGACCCGTCCTTCCCGGGTCGGGAAAGCGGCTGGTATTAGTCATGTGAGAGGAAAGGATGCAGAAAGTAGCGTCAAGTCCGACTTGCAGACTATAGAGGTATGTACTGTACCATCGACATTGTCGTAGTCACCACGTGTCTTAACCGACAACCGTTTGTTGCCATTATTCAATGCTCAATTCTCTCCATATCCGTCTCAAAAAGAAACCCTTATTGTGTCTACTTCTACTTGGTCCCTTCTAGGAATTTACTACCTACCGATGACCTGCTCTCCAAACCAATACGTAGAAGAAAAAGGTACCTAAATTCAAGTTCATCGGGAATGAAAGAGTAATCTAATCCGACTGGCCCCGGTGACACAACGGAGGGGATATATAAATCAAGCTATTTGTCCATTCGTTTACCCAGTACTCACTCCTGGGGTGGGCAAATATAATTGATTGAACAGTGGGCATTTCGACATACACCGTTGTACCCAGGTGGCAAAGAATTAAGTGTTTGACACGCATGCTTGTCAACTACGGGTATAAGCCAGGTAGGTAGGTGCTCGGTGCTCGCTACATTGACAGATACAAGGAGTGACCAAAATCAAGGACCTCTTCTGTTTACTTAATCAAGATAAAATCTACAACCTGGTTTATGTACTGTACGCATTATGATTTTCGTTCCTATGCCTGCATATTGGGATCAAGTACCTAGATTTTAGCGCTATGTGTATGCCGTCAGCAGGTGTCAGTGTCACTACGTGCCTCCGTTTCACACGTTGGATGCAGTTCTCCGTACTTCCGCACAGCATTGATCTACCGTGCTCTCTCTGCTCACAGGTCCCACATCGAAGACCAGTGACCCTTTACCCCTCCCATTATTACATTAGGAGTACTGTCTTTGTGCAATGGGCGTTATCCGGATTAATTCCCGCCTCCTGGACCCATATGTTCCATATGTGCCTAGTGTAGGTGTCGGTGCCAAAGCCACATGTATCTCTTTGGCTGGCTGCCGGGAATGCTTCGATTCGAATGCGGTCCCTGCCTGCCGTCTTATCGCCTTCCATCCGCCCGGGTTTCAACCTTCTCCAGTGTATTGCTTCTGGTCTGAACCCGACCCGCCTCCTGAGATTGAAACAAGGAGTGGCTGTGACACCTGTGACATGGTACCCCGCAATAATTCGGAACCGTGCATGGCATTTGCCCTAGGTGGATTAGGATTAGTTAGCTTGGAAGGAGTCAGGAGCTTCATTCAGGATGATGCAAGTAGACGGATAATGGTGGTTCTGGAATGTTGAATGAAGTCACGATCCATGCTGAGTCCTAGCTTCCTAGTTCCTAGGCAAGTAGGAAGCGGCACGATGAAGTGACGTGACGTGAGGTGGCTTGAATGTGGACGAGGACGAGAACAGAGGGCCATGCATAAGGGCACCTGATGAATGAAGGCCGAAGATAATAAAAACGAGAACAATGGCTGGTATAGTTCGACAGGTTAGGTACTAATATGAATTTCTCCACATGTTGATGGACATTGCCTGATCGCCTTCGACGTGCGCAGTAAGTAAAAGGTAGACAGACAGACCTACTGGTATTCCTGTTTCTGCGTATGCACCATGATGAGCGGCCGTTCGCAGGGCCGTGGAGAAAGATAAACGGTTACTCCTGTACACGTGGATCGTAGCAACGGGACCAGAGCAAGGAAAATGCGCGATTTCCCCAGAGTATAGAACACGTAGTCAAGAACGATCGTCCTTTTCAGTTTTCCGATTGGTTCTTGATTACTTCGATTCTTACTCGACAATAAAAAGACACTGGGTTCATCATCTTATCGACTGAAAATGCCAAATGTCGAGGTTAGACACGGCGACACTAAGCGCCTGGTGCAATTCTAAACAAGACAACATGGTGGCTGAGGCGCAAGTGGTCGCAGTACCATGTGGAACTCAGTACAGACCAGAAAGCGAACAGGACATTCTAGGTCGAGGGTCTTCACGTCATTTTCTGACAGTGGCAGTAGCTAAGGGAAACAATTCTGACATCCGAAACACGTCTTTCATATAACCAAGCGGCTGGGGTAGCTTTAGTCGCAACGGCTGTTTCAAATATTCCAGGGTCCCAACATTTAGGTAGCTGCTCTTCCTATCGCGTAGCGGTCGCTGGGAAGGTTGGAGCAGAGACATTACCAAGAGGCGGGGTATGACCACAAGCGTGAAAGACCCGGGATAAAGGGGGCAAGCGTTGATTGATCCATTAATTCCCTGCAGCGCTAGTTGAGATTAGTGTACCCCAGCCTACAGCTGACAGCTTCTAGCGAGATGTCTGTTTGTTGATAAATCCTGGTGGCGTAGCGCGAATCGCTGGGCGTCCTCGAGCAAGTCATGGCATCATCGACTTTTCGGCACTCTCTTTCCTCCTCAAATAACCGTCGCAATTGGATCACAAACCAGAAATACCTGGCAGTCTGGATGATCCCCCATACATTACCTCGGCCATGAGACAGATCTAATCTGTGTGAAGAGGGTGGTTCTTGGATATCCAGGCAGTGCAACTACTGTACATCATCAGTGTAGTCTTATCGCTTCGGCTTGGTGGGTCTGATAACAAAAGGTCCGCTCATTGTCGATTATCGGAACTTACGACTTATCTACGGAGGACAAGCGGGCTGTATCGTATCTTCGAAGAGCGATAGCGATAGCATGGAGGGTTGGGCAGAGAAGGGGATCGAACACGGCAGAATTGAGCAGCAAGGAGCTGCAAGTTGGGCGATTCAGGCCATTCGGAGGATCATATCGCGTGATGCTTCATCCAGCCTCACAGTTGACCTGGAGTAGGGGAGCAACCACGTCAACGCGTCGACCACGCAGCATGGAGGCGGTCAGGCAGGGGCTAGGCCGAGAACGGCCAGGAGCTCCAAAAGTTCGCTCACCGCCTAGATCGGCGCCGACGTCAGGTACGGAGCGCAGGAGAGTCTGCGAGCAGGACAGCTCCACCTCCAAACTCTCGCGCAAAGGCAGCAATTGATCCAGAACGACAGCCCTGCGACCGTGCAGCGCTGCATATGAGGGACATTCTGGAGACTGACACGACTCAACCGGTTTTGCAGCGCATCCCCACCGCTGCGCAGCGGAAATAACCAGCGCTGGTTCGTCGCTTGGACGAAGCTTCAGAGTATCCAGAACGCGGTCCTCCGCAGGGTCGAGACGAGCATCAGGAGACGCATAATCTCCCAGCGTGCCTGCGGTTTCAAGCGTGACCGCGGCGCCTCCACCTCTTCTCCAGAGTGTCACCCACTCCACTGCCGACAAGTGCTTCTTTTGGGCGCTGGCGTCATGCACCCTGAAAATAGTATTCTGGGTAAGGATCCTGATTGGCCACGCAGCCACTCGCCAGAGCGAAGGGGGATGGTGCCACCGCCGTGGCCCCGCCGCCGTCGGACTCGACCAGCATGGATCGTCGTGCTGAGTCCCTGACTCCAGATTGGATCGCCTGCGAGTCACGGCGATCTCATTTGCGCCTTTTTGAGCTCGACTGACGACCTGACCACAGCCAAAAGTTATGCCCGCATAAACTGCGCGACGGCGCGGAACCTGCCAGGTCAATGAAAAAGACCCGCGGACATGATTCGCTGGAGAACCGCAATCTTGGGACAGCGTGGATTCATGGCTCTGCGATAACCTGTCTGGGCCGGTTTAGACTCCGGGGCAAGTTGGGAAGAGGACCACGTGAGACTTCGGTTCGTTCGATCACGGACGGGTACGTGGTACTCTGGAGGAGCTCATGGAGTCATAGGGAATGGATAGGCAAAAATGTTTCGAGGATTGTTAGTCACTCCGACCAGACAGGAACAGGTGACTCAGCGCGGGAATCTCTCGAAGGTTCGGCAATACTGTAAGCTCGAAACCTTGAGCGCCCGTGGTCCTACAGTACGCAGTACATGCAGTACATGCAGCTTTCCTTTTAGACTTTGAGTTTGCTCAGGGATGGCGCAGTTGCCCAGAGGTCCCAACGCAGTGACTCGTAAGGCTGCCGGGGTGGGCACTGTGGCCCGCCGTAGAGCTGTCCGTTTCAGTAGTCGCCCACGTATCGTTACCACGAGGAACGGCCGTTGATCGCGGCGGCCCTGCGGTATCCGGTATTGATACGGTTACTCTGGAACCCAAGCCCGCCCCCCCACTGCAGCCGTCATTGGCTGAGGTCAGCGGCAACGACTGGCTGTTTCTCCCTCGTTCGTCCGCCTTCGCCTCCCGGGCCGGCCTGCTCCCCCAGCTTACCAGCACCTTCTCGTGCTGACTCGTCCTCCCCTCTCCCTCCCTTATCCTATCTTACCTGCCTGCTCCTCGTCCTCCTCTCGTCCCATCCCTCCTTCACCGACTCCCATTCTCTTCCTTCGTTGCTCCTCCTGCTCTTCTCCTCTTCGCTACTTCCCCCCGCCTCCTGCTCCGTCTCCTACATACTTCCTGCTCCTCGACTCATCGCCCGCCCCCCTACTCCCATCTCAACACCTCTCCGTCGACCCACCTCATCTCGCAGGATGGTAGTGCTCTTGCAGAAGACTCGATAGAACGGTTCTCAATTCTGTCTGCCCTTCGGAGTGCACTGCTTCCTATCTCCCCCCCCCCTCTTTTTTCCCCTCTCGCGCCTCTCTCCTCCCGAGTCTCTCCTCGGTTTCCGAACGGACAGCGCGGTAAACTCCTAAGCTGCTGCGACCTCGAGCGTTTTCATCTGAATTTCGACCGGCAAGGCTGCTTGAAACACCTTTCGTCTTGACACATTGCGAAAGCATCTCTCCGTCCCAAGTGACTGGAGCGTGTTGCGGGTGTTGACAACGCCATTGCCTGTGACTCAAAGCGCTGCTCGGACTGGACCTTCGAAGCACGAACCCAGTGATGATTTGTTGATCTACCAACACTATCAAGACGTCAACATAAACAAGACCAGTCCAGTCTATTGCAGTACGCTTGAGGCTTCGAACGTCCGTCCTGCCTCCTGCCTACGGCTTCCGTACCCCGAGGATATAACCTGTACTCCTTCAGCGTCTTGCCAACGTACCACATCTCCTACCTACGCTGAGTCACGACCACTTTTCCTTCTAACCAGGTGTTCGAAGGCCAATATAGCTCGCGAGGCTACCATCTTTCAATCACCGTCACGATCTTACGCAGCGATTGCATCTCGACTCCTTGAGCCGCTTACGTTTTCTCTTATCCACCTGCCGTCGATTATCACTTGATCTCCTCGACGCGCTCTTTTTCCGTCATTATTTTTCTTCTCACTTGGCTGTCGCCTTGTCCATTATTTTCAAACACATGCCGATGAAACTATAACGCTCTTTATAATTTTCCTACCGTCGTTACTCTGCGGCTACTAGTACCGCGCCCATCGCCATCCCGGCCGACCGATTGATTTCCTTTGTCGACATTATCCTCATTTTGCGGTATTTATATGAGTCTCTGAACCAACGATCCGGAGTTTGTTGAGTTTTCTATTCTCTTTGGTCTTTGGCGGCTAGCCGAACAGTTGTGGTTCCGGACCCGAGCTATTATTATCCTTGCACACATCATATTGCCTTGGCTGCATTGGTCCAGCTGGTCTTTGTTATTGATTTTTTACCTGTCCATAATCTTTTCTTTTTTTTTCCACGAACTCGCGGGTTATCGTCGATAGGATTCTCCATTGGGCAGCCTATACTCGACGATCTTTAATCTTCTGATCTTTATCCATTGATCGGGTCGGTTCACCAGCGGTTTGAGCCCTACCTGCAAGCATGGATTGCTTGAAGGACAAGTTTGTCGAGGGACAGCTCCTGGATGGGCGTTTCCTGACAGTGGCCCCCCTCAACCATGGCTCCTTTGGGATGGTCTTTCTTGCGAAAGATACCAAAACTGGAGAGGATGTCGCCATCAAATGCCTGACAAAGGCATCCTCTTCGGACGCAAACTCTACCTCCTTGGCCGTCGATGACCGATCCGAGGAACTTGAGTGCCACAGACGCCTCGGGTATCATCCAAACATCGTCAACCTGATCCATTCGTTTGAGACTAGCGCTCATATTTACCTGGTCCTGGAGTACTGCGCGATGGGTGACCTCTATGAGGCCATCAGACTCAACCGTGGTCCACTTGAAACGGAGCACGTGCGTGACTTCATGCTGCAGCTCATCAGCGCTGTTGAGTTTATGCACTCCAATGGCCTTTACCACCGGGATATCAAGCCAGAGAACATCTTCTTGACTCAGGACGGATCTATGAAACTTGGAGATTTTGGCCTTGCTACCCGCAGCCCTTGGTGCCACGAGGCTTGTGTCGGGAGCGACCGCTATATGGCCCCGGAGCAATACGAGCCTACCACCACTGGTTACTCTCCTGCCAAGGCTGATGTCTGGTCTATCGGTATTTGCCTGCTTAACATTCTGTTCGCACGGAACCCTTTCGTCACGCCCACGGAGTCCGATGTCCTCTTTGCGGACTACGTTCGTGATCGCCAGTCTCTCTTCGATGTTTTCCCAAACATGTCTCAGGATACCTTCGAGATTTTGAGAAATGCATTGGCTCTTGATCCCGAGAAGCGTTCTCTGTCCGGTGTTCGTGATGCTATTTTGCGAACCGTTTGCTTCACGACCGACGAGGAGACCTTGGATGAGTTCTGCACCGAGGACCGAGATGTGGTTCCCGCCAGTGCCAACCGTGAACCTCTGCGGACGCCTTCTCTTCAAAGCCCGCAGGTCAACCAGGGTGACTCTTTCCCGTGGGCCAAGGCGTTGCAGTCGAGCCCGCCGCAGGCCATTCGTCAACTGTCTGCCATCCCTGACAACGACAGCTACTCTGAAGATCTTTTCCCCGCTTCGGAGACTGCTGGCACCTCCTGGTACTCAATTCACCCACAGACTCCATCGATGGCGTCTGTCTTGGATTCCGCTCTTGGTGAATCTTTTAAGTCTATGACCATCCGTCAGCGTGACTATCATTACCCGCCTTCTTCGGATCCGGTTCCGATTACCGGATCCCTTCCCAGCCACGCTGTCAAGCCATTGCCGTCGATGTCCATGGTCTTTGGCAAGAACAAACATGACGCAATTTCGAAGAGCTGGAGCGACCTTTGGGATGAAGAGGAGTCGGAGAACGAGGATCTCGCCTTGCAGCAGCGCCGTGAGCAAAACGCTCGCAGCTGGAGTCAAGAGAGCAAGGACGCGGAGCTACCTTCCCGACCCACTGGCCTCTGCGAGCAGAAGACGTCTTCTTTGGTCAATGCACGTTCTCAGAGCCCGAAGGATGTTTCTAGTCCTGAATCTATCCATTCCTCTCCGAAATCACTTGATTCAGAGAATGATGCTCCTACTCGTAACAGCCGCTTCCGAACTGTTCGTTACTCGCCGCCCAAGAAATCTAATCTTGACAAGTGGATTGCGTTGGGCAACAAGAGGAGGAACTATCAGCCAAAGGAGGAGAGATCTGGCTTGTCGAAGCAACAGAGTATGATGATGAGCTGGAGACGAGAATGGGGTCTTGGATCCCAAGGGTTCGACCATGGGAACTGGGACAAAAAGGACGTGTTGGCAGGCAACGACCGTCACCGCCGCCCCTTCCTGGACAAGGACTGGCGTCGCGATGCCTTCGAGACAATAAAGCCCAAGAAGGCTAACAAATATTCTTCCAGCGGCTACGATGGAAGTGTCGACGAAGACCTTGATCTGGTAGGCGGCTGGCACGACCTCCACCTGTAATTCTAGCTTCCCCACTTCTTCTTATTCCTTTTTTTTTTCTGTTGATTTTCCCGCCTCTTTCTGTTCTGGATGGCTGCTGCTTCTATTGTTTGTTTGCCTAATTCGATTGGTGAAAAACCTATGACTTTTTTTGCTGTTACTTCACTATTCTGATGACTGGACTCGTTCTACTCGGCTTGCATGCATTGCCCTCTTGACATTTTCTCAAAGCTACTAAATTTCCATCACCCTATCAATTTTCTGTATTACCCTATGCATGGGAGGCGGATGCGTAAAGCGATTGTCTCTTTGTACATTACAACTTCTTTCTATCAACATGGCACAGCAAGGTGAAGCGAGGGAGAGGACTAAATGGGGGCACATCCACATGAATACCTGAGGGGAGTGGCGTTTAATGTTTTTATTTTCCCCTTTTTAGGGGAATTGTTTCTTTTTGTTTCCGCAACATGACAGCATGCAGCATGCCACCGGGGGAAAGAAGTGAGGTTCCTTTTCACATTGCCAAAGGGAAAAAGGAAAAAAAAAAGGCCTGTGGTAGCGGTTTTCGCTGCCAGCCACTTTTCATCATTTTTCGCTAGATTGAGAAGTGGAAGGGGAAAGTTTGGGGGTTAGCTGGGAAGGACAATCCTTGTTTTGGAACTCTCCATTCATTCGATCTACCATTGAAGGACAATCTGCTTACTGGGCTGGACTGGAATGGAAGGGCCTGTACTGTAGCTAGCTTGGACGGTAGATCCGGGGGTCTAAAAGCGGAAAGATGGAAAAAGCGATGAACAAATAGCCAATATTAGCTTTTCTCCTAAGAAGACGAGGAATCTCCACATATCTACAAGCTTTTGTTTCGTAGGTACTCCGTACTTTCAGACTAAACGAGTCAGTTTCCATGTTCGTTGGGCGGTGAGCGCGGGCGGTCAGGAGACCTGGCCCTGGCGCGGCTTGACGTGTAGAAAGTGGAAACGGCCAGCTTAGTAGCAAGCCCTTCAACCGAAGACCTTTTCTGACCTTGAGCAATATTAATACGAGGTTATCCTGACATCCAGTCTTCCAACTGTATCTTTGCCCTTGTCGGTTATTATCAGGCTGGGAAGAGCAGACCGGTGTCCGTCTCGCCCGTTCCGCAGAAACGCGATAAGACTAAGAGACGAAGCTACGACGAAAAGACTCGAAGAGACTTGACCGCCTCTTGTTGACGAACTATAACGGCGATCCCTCACCCAAAAAACTTTGCAGGCCGAACATTGAAACATATTGTGCTGGACTGCTACGGAGGATGGTGATTTGAGCTGCCGTTCCCGCGAGCTCTCGTTGAGCGACACGGCAAATGCGCTGTGCCTTATCCTTCGTCCTTCAAAAGAAAATAATGGGACGCCCATTTTCGAGTGTTGAAAGTTACTGTTTAGCCATCCGCCGCACTCTCTTTGGCACGATATCGTTTACAAACGCAACCGAAGCTGCTATCCACGGATTCTCGAAACGAGTTAGAGTGTGATAGGTAGAGCGCTATACCCCCTTACGATAATACGCGGGCACAAAATGTCGATTTCGACCTTGGCGGAGATATACTTGATTCGTTTGGCGCTGCTGATACTGGTGGTGCTGGTTGGGCTTGCATATTCAGATGCGGTGACTACGTCTGATGTACCGTCCACCGAACACGGACAGCAGACTGGTAAAGAGAACGTCCTGCCTCTGACATGCCCCTCGACAAACTGGAGAGAGCTCATACAAGCAGAGTATTTCCCGCTAGCGATATGTCTGGAGACCCGATGGGGGAGAGGCAAGGCTCTGCCAGATGGGCACGCAGAGCAGGGTGGTATGAGAAGCACAAGGACATCTGAACCGACCACTTCCCCCGTCAGCTCCGCTGGACCGACTTCGACGAGTTCCGGAACAGACCAAGAGCTCGATACCGACTCCCCTCTAGATAACGCGAACTTTCTCTCCTTCGAGGACTGGAAGAAGCAGAACCTGGCCAAGGTAGGTCAATCTGCTGAGAATATTGGCGGAAATAGACAGGGCACTGGCACAACGAGGGAAGCTCGGAGAAGACCGACAGGGATTAACAATGCCCTCGACTCGCTGGGAGAGGATGCAGAAATCGAGCTGGAGTTTAGCGGGTTTGGGGCGGAGGCACCAGAGAAAACGAAGCCCACCTCATGGGGGGCCGGAATGTCTTCCGATGGGGAAGTAGTTGGGAGCGATAGGAATGAGGGAGCTGTTGAGGAAGGTCCATTCGAAGGTGTCTCACGAAGAGGGTTGGCCAGGAGGAAAGATGCTGGAACAACGTGCAAGGAACGGTTTAATTACGCCTCTTTCGACTGCGCTGCCACTGTGCTCAAGACCAACCCGCAGTGCACGGGGTCCTCGTCCGTCCTGATTGAGAACAAGGACAGCTACATGCTCAATGAATGCCGTGCCAAAGATAAATTCCTCATACTCGAACTCTGCGATGACATTCTTGTCGATACCATCGTCCTCGCAAACTACGAGTTCTTCAGCTCTATATTCCGCACCTTCAGGGTCAGCGTCTCGGACCGTTACCCAGCCAAACCCGATAAGTGGAAGGAGTTGGGGGTCTTTGAAGCCAGGAATACGCGGGAGGTCCAGGCCTTCGCGGTTGAGAATCCCCTCATATGGGCTCGGTACTTGAAGATTGAGTTTCTGACTCACTATGGAAACGAGTTCTACTGTCCTGTGAGTCTCGTCAGGGTGCACGGAACCACCATGATGGAGGAGTATAAGAACGATGGAGAAACCGGCCGAGTGGAGGACGATGTAAGCGAGGAGGTAATTGAACCTGCTGAAATGGCTGTTGATGCATACGCGGAGCAAACTGCCAACGCTACAGCAGTGGTCGAGCCCCCCGTGGTGTCCTATACGAATACGACTGATGATACACGCACACAAGCTTCGCAGGCTCAAGATATTACACCTGTGAACAGAACAGAAGCTGAAGAAGCTTTGCTACGCGGGCCCATGCCGGTCGTCGATATATGTACCATTGATGAGGGGCCGCCCCTTGCTCCTGGGACTGATGGCTCTGTTCGACCGGTGCAGACACGTCCTGCCACGCTTAACACAACCGACACCATGGTTGATTCTTCGTCTAGCCCCTCTACTGCGGAGGATCCATCAGCAAAGGCAGACGATACTCAGAGGAGGGTTGAATCCTCGGGAATTAATATCATAGCCTCCATGACCGCGTCAACGGGTGGAGAGACGAGCGAACAGAAGACACATCCAGAGACAGAAATTAGGTCTACCACGACGACTATAAGGGAAGAATACACTGGTTCATCGGAGCCGGTGAAGGCTACGACAGCACAGCCGCCGTCCCCGAATCCCACTACGCAAGAGTCCTTTTTCAAATCTGTCAACAAGCGGCTACAGATGTTGGAGTCGAACTCGACCCTCTCGCTGCTCTATATTGAAGAACAGTCGCGTATTCTTCGCGATGCCTTCAACAAGGTCGAAAAGCGGCAGTTGGCGAAAACTACGACGTTTTTAGAGAACCTCAACACTACCGTGCTCAACGAGCTAAGAGAGTTCCGCGAGCAGTACGATCACGTTTGGAAGTCTGTTGCTATGGAGTTTGAGCATCAGCGTATCCAGTATCATAAGGAACTATATTCGATGACCGCACAGCTGGGAATATTAGCAGATGAGCTCGTTTTCCAGAAGCGTGTATCTGTCATACAAAGCGTCTTTGTTATTGTTTGTTTCGGCCTTGTCCTTTTTACGCGCAGTTCCGTGGGGACATATATCGAGTTTCCCAGAGTCCAAAGCATGGTCTCACGATCTCAGAGCTTGCGATCCTCGTCGCCGATTTTCGGGTCGCCGTCAAGCAGTCCAAATGCGACCAGAGCGACGTCGTACCGTGAACAGATGGGTCATAGGAGGAATGATTCTGAAGACTCTCAGGACGGGCCTACAAGCCCGACGATTGCCTATTCTCCACCCACGCCCTCTTCCGAAGTGGCGAGCCCTTCCCATTCAGACGAAGAGAAGGAAGACTCTTCAAGTCCAGAATCAACTCGGCTTCCTACGCCCGAACCACCACATTTCCGGCCGGGGAGCAGTCCCCCTACACTAAGCGGACATAGCGACGAGGTTGACCAGGATGAGATAGTGGAGTCACCGCGGCCGTTGAAACCGACGGATATTTCTCGGGCCGATGCATCTTAGACGTGACGGGCCTTCATGCATTACGAGATCCGATAGCATTATTGTGCTTTGAGACTGTTTGGCGTTACTATGGATACTTTATTGTCGGGTCCAGATCTGGGTTTATTTACTTGACTTTGACACGGCCTGAATAGATAGCCAAGCGTCCCCTGTGCCACCAGCGATTGGATGGGGAGGATCTTCGAAATTGACTCAACGTTCCCAACTGCAGCCGTCTCACGGTTGATTTAGCGCAGGGTGGCAGGCTGAGCCATTCTTAGCCGGCTGATTGGGAATGCATGACTGCGGGCTATGCCGGCCGGTGGCAGGGATCTAGAACTGCCGAACGACCTACAAACCCGAAATCACTGCGTTATTACTATAGCGCGAGGCAGCCGGGAACTGACCCAGGCAACAATGTTGAAGTCTCCGGGGTGTGACTTCACGGTACGAGAGTTCCGCCAGCTCTCACCATTCCAATGCATCCCAGCCACATACGTTGGTCCAGTGGGGTGACACAGAAACGACCACGCCCTTACCACGTCACGTCCACTTCCGAACCGAAATATGACCCGGCCTACTACTTTCTTATGTTTATCTAGGCATCTGTACGACGTAAACCTGTAAACTTACTATGTAAACATAATGTATCATAGTAGTGCTAAATGGATAGTGTATTATAAGCAGAAAACAACCAGGATCCAGGATGATCTGCAACGTTACGGCCCCTACATCAACAAGATCAGCAGGATCAACAACAGCCTTATTGACATCATGCCGTAAACAGAAAGGCCGCCGAGTATGACTCACCGTTCTCAGGGGGAATGCCATGTTGTGCCGTTACCAAGAAGATCGGGATGCCGTCCTCCACATTCTCCGTTGCCATGCCAACAATCAGCCTTGTTTGGGGTTCCTGGCTTATCCGATAAAACATACTCCACATGCAACATTTTTTTTGTCTGCTCTTCAACTTAACAACTTTCGCCTGTTGAGCTGTCAGAATTCTTCTACAGACACAGACTCTACTTCACTACCATACTCAGATACTACACTGCAAGACGATCCAACAGAAAACAACTGGTTCCTGCCTTAGTCCTGCAAAGGCGCTCATCAAGACGCTTGTCGCTGAAAAAAAAATATATAACAACCTCAACCCTACAGTACAATGGACGCAACCATAATCGCGCAGACTCAGCCCCTCGCGGACCGTTCGACAAACACCCGCCTGCAGTCCTCGAATGGTCAGAACGGCGACTTGAAACCCGACGTCAACTCGATGGAGTATCATCGCCAGGCGCTGCAGGCGAAGTTGGCGAGTGGTGAACAGTACGAAAACCCTTTCCTCTCTCCTTCTCTATCTTACATTTGCTTTCATTTTATGATCTCGATATTTTGGAGAAAGCGTGTTTACTGATACACATTCTCCCCGTCCAGCAGGAGCCAGGGAACCTACGTCTCGCCCTCCGACGACATCATGAGCCCGTGTACGAAAAAGTTGAGCGATCTAAAGGGGAAGCGATTCAAGAAGTATGTTTATTCCAACACCCATCCCCAACCAGCGCGGGTATCCCATGGATAATAACAGATGAACTAACCAAACCGTTCCCGCATCCAGTGTCGGAAAGCCCCAGTCCCTCTTCGCCAAACTGGGTAAGAAGAGCTTCGAGAAGTCCTCCTCTTCGTCTTCCTTGGACGAGGGAGGCAGTGAAGGGAGCAAGTTCGCCTAGGCCAACTTGAACTCGATCGAGAGAAGACTGACAATTCGAATTCGTTGATATTGCTCTGGTAGCAATGTTGACTTGACTGGTCTGTCTACGAAGTTGCTCGGGCTGTGCCCTTGCTCCCTTCTTCTCGTTCTCGTTCTCGTTCCCGCTATTCTTCTTGGTCGTCGTCTGTGCGACTGGATTCTCATTAACTTTTCTTTTAAACCCTTCCTTTTTCTTTTGGCTTTTTGATGATTTATTATTGGAGACTGGTCATGAGGAGAAATGAGCCAAATTGGTCTGTATAATTATGGAAAGGGTGGGCTTGGTTGGTTGGCTGGCTGGGGGGTTGTGTAAAACTGGACTACTTGGAACTTGGGTCTTTTTGTGTATGTTTTAGGAATAATTCATGGCCTAACTACCTAGGCATTAATGTATGCGTTTATGCGACGTGACGTGACATGACATGAGATTTGACTGGTTTTCTTTCTTTTTGGTTTGTATGTATCTCAGTGAGATGTGGTCAAATATTTTGGCCTTTCTGAACGGATGGCATTCTAGAAAAGTCGGGATTTTTTTGTCTCCTCTTTTTATATATATATCGGCCAACACAGCACCTTTCGGACAAACTCCGATCTATTTTCCCGAAACGAGCGGATATTTATCATCATTCTTGCAATTGCTCCAGGGCTACCACCAGGTTCATGATTGATTGTCTACTAGCTTCAGTACCAATATCATTATCGTATTGGTGCAAAGAACATTATTTGCGTGTCTAGGTACTCTTGCTCAACCTCGGGATGTAGCTTTCCCAGCGGCTATCTATATCCGCGCTTTTTTTGAAAAGGGGGGGGGGGGGATTTCCAGGCGGTCGATGTGGATGCGGAGGCGAAGCTTAGGTAGCATTGATATTTAACATATGCCGACCGATGAGATAAAACCACATATGTACACGGATAAGTAGAGTTGGATATCTGATAACTAGACCCAAATATAAATATACGAATGTTAAACTTAACAAATAAATAAATAAATAAATAAATAAATAAACAATAGTCTCGAATCCACGATCACCGGGTTGATCTGTACGGAGTTCTCCGTGGATAACTTAGGTACGCTCTCTCCACAGACAGCCGAGGTCCACCGCTCAGCAGCTCGGCTGGAGCGCGCGCCTCCACGCCAGCTCCAATAGATGATGCTCTCCCCGCGCCGACATACAAAGGCGCAGGCGCTGTAACGATCCATCGCCTCGCCAGAGTCTGTGCCATAGAAAGAAACCGATCGTTTGCTTTCTTTTTTTTTTCTGGTGGGCGATTTCAGTTCTAGGTCCAGAACAGCCTACCACATCGAAATCATCCCCCCTTCCATCGTCATCATCGTCCGTAGCAGTACCAGCAGCAAAATCGGCATCATGTCCGCATCTTCAAGGATCCCTCCCATCGCTCTGCCCTTCGTCAGCGAGCGGGCCAAGAAAACCCTCGATCTGGTATGTATACACCATCCCCACCTCTCATTTGAGCCAGTTGAGCTCTCTTCTTCCCTTCTATTCTGTTCATCCATGACCCATGACCTATGACCCATGACCTATGACCTGCGATTGAACACCAATACTAACCCGATTTTAAAAAAATGACCACAGGTCGAAGAATTCGTCGAAAAGGACTGCGTCCCCGCGGAGCCCCTCTTCCAGGCACAGCTCGGCCAGGGCGAGTCACGCTGGAAGACGCACCCCGCGATCATGGAGGAGCTGAAAGCTAAGGCGCGCAGGCTGGGCCTGTGGAACCTGTTCCTGCCCCGGAACCATTTCAGCCAGGGCGCTGGGTTCTCCAATCTCGAGTATGGCCTGATGGCGGAGTATCTGGGGAAGAGTGTGGTTGCTCCTGAGGTTAGACTATATCCCGTCTTTTACAGTGTTGCGGAAGAAAATGTGACGCTGATGACAAGGTGGTTTGTGTGACCGTATACAGGCTACCAATAACGCCGCCCCGGATACTGGGAACATGGAAGTCCTGGCCAAGTATGGAAACGAGGCCCAGAAGCAGCAGTGGTTGACTCCCTTGCTCGAGGGCCAGATCCGCTCTGCCTTCCTGATGACGGAGCCGAATATCGCCTCGAGCGATGCGACCAATATCCAGTTCAACATCCGTCGCGAGGGCGACTACTACATCCTTAACGGCTCGGTGTGTGATATTATTCCTTCATGTGCCCGAGTCTCATACTAATGCCTCCCGAATTTCTAGAAATGGTGGTCCTCCGGCGCCGGCGACCCGCGGTGCAAGCTCTACATCGTAATGGGCAAGACAGACCCCAACCACCCGGACCAATACAAACGCCAATCTGTCATCCTCGTCCCCTCCGACACCCCCGGAATCACCGTGCACCGGATGCTCAGTGTGTACGGCTACGACGACGCCCCCCACGGCCACGGCCACATCAGCTTCCACAACGTCCGCGTGCCCGTCTCGAACATCGTCCTGGGTGAAGGGCGCGGGTTCGAGATCATCCAGGGCCGTCTGGGCCCCGGACGCATCCACCACGCGATGCGCACCATCGGTGCCGCGGAGAAGGCGCTCGAGTGGCTCGTCGCGCGTGTCAATGACGAGCGCAAGAAGCCCTTTGGCCAGCTGTTGTCTTCGCATGGTGTCATTCTCGAGTGGATAGCCAAGTCTCGGATTGAGATTGATGCCGCGCGACTTGTCGTCCTCAATGCCGCTATCAAGATCGATAGCGGGGATGCGAAGGGCGCGCTTAAGGAGATTGCGGAGGCTAAGGTCCTTGTGCCCCAGATGGCTCTGACGGTCATTGACCGCGCTGTCCAAGCTTACGGTGCTGCGGGTGTTTGCCAGGACACGCCCCTGGCGTATCTATGGGCCTTGGTCCGCACGCTTCGTATCGCGGACGGTCCGGACGAGGTGCACCTGCAGCAGCTGGGACGGAGGGAGAACAGGTCGCGCAAGGATGCTGTCGTTGGGAAGCTGCAGTGGCAGAAGGACGAGGCAGACCGACTCCTAACGGCGAATGGGTTCAAAGCCAAGAGCCATCTGTAAGCCGGTCTTGAAATTTTCATTTTGTCTTTCTCGTGTACGGAAAAATTGGGCATCTTCCTATCGATATCTTATATATCATGAATGAGCTTATGCCGAAGTGCAATTGATTGAATTGAATTGGCCTGATCGCGTGAGTGCTTTTTTTCCCGTTGAATGTATATAATAGCTCTATATCCTGGAAACCACAGGACAAATTGATGAGAAAACACTCGATTCCCTCATGATGTGCGGTACAAAACAGGGCTCCCTTCAGCTAGTGTTTATATTCCTTGGATGGAAGAAAGCATCCCCCAGCAGCTCTCTGGCCGTCTTTCTCTCTTCCGGTAGCCACTGGAGCATCTTTCTGACAAATGTCAACACTGCGTTCCTCTCTTCGTTAGTCAGAGATGGAAGAGTCTCTTCAAGTTTCCGAGCCGGTATTAGTTTTCTATGGAGGAATCTACCTGTTGAAATACGTCAGTGTCAACGTCATAACATTATGCATACGTGCAGTCAAAGAGTTGATAGAGGAAACTTCATTCTGGCCACTGAGACTACAACTTTCTTACCCTTTTTATCAAAGAAAGGACCACCATAGTACTCCCGCAGATTACGACAGACCTTACCCTCGTCATTCTTGACCGGCTGCATCCACTTCCACTGGACAACGGCTTCAGATTCATCCAGCAGTTCACGAGGTGGAGGACCGAACAAGGCTATCATCTCCGCCAGATGCGATTTCGGATCGTACTGGCCTTGGTCATCGTGCACCTGACGGAATAGGTCTTTTCCCTCGAGAAGGTTCCATATCTGTGGTAGGTAATTTCACAAAAGATCTGTGAGTGAGCATATTGCTATCACAGAGAGGGCTTGTTTGGGATGAGCTGACTGAACTCACCAATAGACCAAGATTCCATATATCCGCACTATACCTCCACCCACAGCCCAGGATAACCTCCGGGGCCCGATAATGATCCGGTTGTATAGGTGATATGCCAAACGCTCCGGAAGAAACTCTGTCCGCATGCCCGAAATCAGTGATCTTGGGACATATACTAGTTGCTCTCAGCGGGCCGAAGTTGTTGTGGGAGAGATAGACCGTACGACCGCTAGCGTCAGGTGCTTTTCGCTGCATGGGGGTCTTTGTCTGTCGGCGGACGAAGTTTTTGATGACTGTGGGGTTTTCGAAGGCGATGAGGATATTTTCAAGTTTTAGGTCTGATATACCCGTAGAGTCAGACATAAGTATGCACTGCACTGTGTGAATATAACAGAGAGATAACCTTACCAGTATGAACAACCCTACACTCCGAATGCAAATAATCAATACCCAACAGAAGCAGATACATGAAATCCTTCACGAAACCCAAAGAGAATTTTCTCTCCGTCATTCTCTGCCGGAGAAGCCAGACCGGCTCCCTCATGGGCTCGTACACCAGACATAAGTGGTTTCCCTGGGGTCCTTTCACTTCGAAGCTGTCGATGTGGGTTCGGATGAACTGCAGCCCAGGATTCAATGGGTCCTTTCGAGCGATATGCTTTTCGATGTCTCGTTCATGGGTATCCTCGTTCGTCGATCCGATTCCTGATGTAGATGTTGTAACATTGTCAATTTTGAGCGTGACAAAGCGTTCTTTCTCTGGCGAAGCGTGCCATATGTCGCGTCGCCTGATGCATATCAAGACATGGATATTAGCAGTCTATTTAACACGGGCGCCCCTTTCATCAAAGACTTGAAATAACCACACCGCTTCTTTCTCGTAACATTCCTCGCCAACCACACCGTCGACGACCCTCCCCAGCCAATCTTCGCTATGACCTCGTATCGACCGTCAAAGACGTCTCCCGGGTTAGCGGGGAAGTAATCAAAAGAATTGTATCCGGGACATGTCTCTTCTTCGATGGGTTCGTCGGGAGGTAGTAGTAAAAGTCGGCCTGCCTGCTCAGGTGACTTTGATTTCAATTTAATGGAACGAAGAGGACAGAAAAAGCGGAAGAACGAGGAGCTGCACTCGGAAGAGGTGTCGTCCCCAGTCGTTGTTGTCGTCGATCTAGCATAGTTGCGGAAGAGACGCATTGGGGAGGATTTGATAATAACATAACACGTAAAGCTATTCAGTTAGGTAGAAGAAGATGAATTCCGGATTTCGTCTCTTCGATTGTGCGGTGATGTTTACTTTCTCATGGCCGTAAGTGGAAGCTACAGATGTCTACCAAGTTTGGAAGGTGCGCTACAGGCTTGATTCATATTGGACTTGACTGAAGAAAGAGGAAAAGTAGACGTGATTATACTATACATGCGAGTAACTTGCATTACTTTCTTAACATTTAGTTCCCGTGAGAGCTAAAAGGAGTCCTGATAACACAAAGGCTAGAAACTCAGATATCAAAGCCTCCAGACACATCTCATGGACCGCAGGGTATTCCCAACTGTCCATGATGATAACTCGGGCAAATGAACTAACCAAAATAGCTTATTTGGAGCACGGGAAATTATGGCTGTTTGGGATATATTACCAATATCCTGGCCAGACAATGTCATATACACGTTCGCATAGTCTGAGACCTAGTCCGTTTATAAAAGGTGGAAATACCCGCCTAGCCTTCCTGTCTTCATATGACAGCGACAATGGCAAATAGCTATGTCAAAGCGTTTCCTCAAAGCTCGAGACTAAATCCATAAACACAATAGCGGGAGTCCAAACATATAAACTCGCCAGCGAGTCATTACAATCAATCATCGTACTCCGCGTTCGCCGTCTTGCTCTTGCCCTTGGCCTTCCGCTTCGAGCCCTTAAAGTGCTTCTTCGAGCTCCCCTGAACCTCGGACACATCAATTCCCTTCTCCAATGCAATCATCATTCTCTCCTTCCTTCCTGTCAGCGGCTTCCGCATTTTCCGTCCCTGTTCGGTGTATTGGTGGTTGAAGGGCATTTTAAGGTGACCAGCAGACCCCGAGGATCCCGGTCCGAAGAAAGTGCTGTCGAGCTTACGAGAACGCGGGCCTTCGGGGATCTGGTTTGCTGTTGAAGCGAGAGATATCATTTCCGATTCGTCGTCGCCGTCAACGACACTGTCGGCTTGGGGTTCGTTTTTCAGGAGCATAGCACGCCGTCTCGGTGGGAGGTGAGCAAGATCATACAGATCTTTGTTGAACTCGAGCGGGTCGATGCGCTCTTTGCCTTCTGCGGCGGCCTCGCCAGAAGGAGGTGGTGGGTGACAGAAGAGCAGTTTGCCGTTGACATAGTCCTTCAAGATGTATCTTGCAGCGCGAGACTCGTCAGGCTGGCCCTGACCAGTTGTCGCAAAACCACGAGCCCTAGCGTAGGCACGGAGAAGCTCGCTCGCAGTGGGGATACCGGTGCCGCCATCCTCCAATGGTCGTGTGTGGATCTTCAAGCCATAGACGGCTTCCAGGAAGTGCTTCGGAATGCGTTGGGCGACCAGACCAGCTGGACCCGTGAACTCGCGTAGCTGATCAATTGGCAAAACACCGTTGACAACCAGTTCCGCTTTCGTCGTGGCGAAGTTCGGGAACACCAGACCGGGACAGTCACAGAGGAGCAGGTCCGGTGAAAGGTAAAGGGTCTGGAAGTGCTTCGTCTTTCCGGGTGTGGCAGAGACAGAGACCTTCTTGGCTCCAAGGAGAGCGTTGATGGTACTGGATTTACCAACGTTGGGGTATCCAACGAGACCAATGGTAGTCTTGTCCTTCTGTGGACGTTCCTGACCTTCGCTTTTCGCGATGCGCTCTGGAGTGTTCGAGAGGAAGAGCTCTTCGAGTTCTTCCACATCAAGAATGCGGGTCCTATAGTCTTTGGGTTCTTTGGATTTGCTCGGGAGCTTCAATCCGCCGCCGTCATCATCCTCCAAATTTTCCTCGTCCGACCATTCCCTATCCTCATCCTGCTTGTCCTGGATATCAATCTTCTCAGCCTCCTTAGCCAACTGGTCATCCACCTCCTCTTCCTCACTCTCCGACCCTTTTTCTTGGAGGAGCCTTGCTTCGTTCCGCTCCTTGGCCAGGTGCGCAGAGAAGAACCGGTAGCTGATGTTGTTCTCCTCAAAATAGTCCGCCCACATCTCTCGTTGCTTTTCCGTCAACATATCCGCCTTGTTCACCAGCAGCAGATTCCTCTTCTTAGGATCAATCTCCTTCACGTATTTCTCCAGATCTTCGGATCGGAAGAGTAGCGGGTTTCGGGCGTCGACGATCTGCACGACCAGGTCCGAACGTTCAATGACTCGCCATAACTGCCTCCACACTTCCAAGTTCCGTTCGAAAGGTGTCATCAACAGATCCTGATTCTCCTGCAGCTCTGCGAGACCTCTCCTCCACTCAAGCAGACTCTCCTTCTCCATCGCATCGAGTTCCTGCGGCGTCGTCTTCTCGTTCCACTTGGGCCGTCGGGGAACGGTCAACCGTGCCTTGTTCTTCTGCTGCTTCCTGACAGCGGACCTCTCCTCCGCCGCAGAAAGCAGATACGGGTTTTTCTGATCCGCATGGATGATCTTGACGTTGTTCATCTTCTCCGCGGTGAAATCCGTCCCCGCCAACTCGGCCGTGCTCAGGAATTCGTCGAGCGCAGCCTGCTCGGTGATGCTGCGCATCTTGACCCATGACGCCTCCTGCGCCGCATTGGTAACGTAGGTCTCGCCGTTGGGGCCCTTTCGGGTGATGGCCGCATTGTGGGAGACCTTCTTGCGATCGGAGGCTTTGCCCTTCCCAAAACGGTCGTTCATGAGGCTGTTGCCCAGCCCCACGGAGTTTTTGGACTTTGCAAGGACCATGGTGATCGGCGGCGATTGTGGACTAATCGCCTGGAATAATTGCCGATTACCTGCTTTTCTTTTTCTCTGAAGAAAAGATGTCTTGTGCGCTCCGGCAAGGGAAGCGTCAGGCACGGAGGCAAAATGAGGGCCGTGAATTTGCAAGGTGAAATTCCCCTCTCCGGCCGGATAAGATAACGATTAGTCAGCCACACAGCTTTTTTCGGTCTGACAAAGCAGGAGTCGGTTGCCATGAACAACTCAACATGGACTTTGATTGATGACTCTAAAACATATAATACACTAAAATAAGACTTTGACTGATTTTTCTTTTATTAGAAAAGCTCCATAAATGGTCTCTAATGGCCCTCATGGCGTTAAGTAACGTGGGTATACGGCGATATCTACAGCTACCTACTGTAAAACTCGTCAAAACATTGAAACATTCAGATGTAGAAGAATTTAAATTATCTTCATGAAGCAATAGAATTATAGAATCTCAGAACGCTGGACCCCCCCGCGCTGCTGATCTTCGAAAGTGTTGTCCTGGCGAGGCGCACGATAAGATAACGCGCACGTGACGAATTTACATCCCACTCCGAAAAAAGTGACTTGAGAACCTTGGAAGAGTTGTGCGCATATCTCTCCTCTGCTGTTCTAACAGAGCCGTCAAAATGCCTCCCAGGAAGCAGTGGATGTATGTTGAAAATTTTCCCCTCCCTGGATTCGCATCTGTGGACTAAATCAATATCTCCAGCGACAAAAAGACAGCGACCAAATACCAGCTCTTCCACCGGTCTCAGACCGACCCTCTCATCCACGACCCCGATGCCGACGACCGCGTACTGCACCCGGTCTCCGGACCTGGTGTCAATAACGTTCCCTCCAGCTCCGCGTCCACCATCTCTTCCTCCTCTTCCTCCTCCAAGAAACCCGTAAAACACCTCGCCGATCTCGAGAAGGAATTCCAGTCCGAAATCATCCGTCGGAACGAAGGCGAGGCGGCCAACTATGGCATCTTCTTCGACGACACCAAGTACGACTACATGCAGCACCTACGGGAGCTGGGCGGTGGTGGTGGAAACTCCCACTTTATCGAAGCGGCGCCGGCGAAAGGGAAGGGGAAGAACAAGGGGATGAAACTCGAGGATGCGCTGCGCGAGGTGTCTCTGGATGATGACTCCAGAAGTGAGTTTGATGGAGGAGCGAGCGTCTACGGAGGATCGGTCTACGGAGGATCGCAGTACAGTTCGGTTTACGGCGCACGATCGATGCGCTCGACAGCATCCTCGGTGCGGAAACCCACGTATCAGGATATGCAGGATATCCCGGACGCCATTGCGGGGTTCCAGCCGAATATGGATCCGCGGTTGCGTGAGGTTCTGGAGGCGCTCGATGATGAGGCCTACGTCGACGATGATGAGGATGACGATGTGTTTGGTGAGCTGACGAAGGATGGAGAAGAGATGGATCAGGAGGCGTGGGAGGATACATTGTTCGAGGACGAAGAGGAGGAGGATGGGTGGGAGTCTGATGCTACAGAGAAAGCACCGGTTCAGAGGGATACTACGGAGTTTGCAGAGGCTGCAAAGTCGAAGGATACACTAGACAAGAACACACAGCAACAAGAGACCCCATCTTCGTCTCAAGGAGACAACGACAAGGACAAGGCCAATGGCACGACCAAGGCCCCCACAGAATTCCCCACCCCCGACGAACCCGTCCCAGACGCCAAACCCGAAGACCGCGACTGGATGCGCGAATTCGCCAAATTCAAAAAAGACGCAAAGAAAGCCTCCAAAGCCGCCCCGGTCGCCCCGTCGGAATCTGACCGCCGCACCGCCGCATCCACCCTGTTCACCGTGGGCGGCACTCCCATCCGGAGAAAGAAGCGCAAGGGCGCCCTCACGAACCCATCCGCCTACTCCATGACGTCCTCGTCGCTCGCCCGAACGGAAGGATTACGCCTCCTCGACGACCGGTTCGAGAAGATCGAGGCCCTCTACGCGCTGGACGAGGAAGGGGAGGAAGAGTACGAGGACGGAATGTCCGTGGTAAGCGGGATGACTGGGATGTCGAGGATGACCGGTATGACCGGTATGACGGGCATGTCGTCCGCCTCGAAGGCGGACGGAGATGTGCCGTTGCGGCATGACTTTGATGAGGTCATGGATAGTTTCCTTGCCGGATGGACTGATCGCAGTTCGCAAGCGAAGCGGAAAGGGGCCAAGGGGAAGAGGGGAAAGAATGGAAATGAGGCCATTGGAATGAAGATGCTGGATGAGGTCAGACAAGGCCTTGGACCTGCGAGGGTCCCCGGGAAAGTACAGGGCAGGACATAGGTTTATGGACTTGATGGTGTAATGCGGTGGGAAAAATAAAATTGTTGAAGGCGGGTTGGATTGCATCTGCGTTATTGATCTTATGTTAAGGTCCATTCAAAGCTGAAGCTGGCTATGGTCCAGGAATTCAGGTTGCACGCGGAATAGCAGATTGAGGCTACGGCGGCAATCATAGAAAAAGGACACACCACGAACTGTTGTCCAATTTAGGTAGTTATGCCCTTTTATGATAAACAGGTCTCAATAATGAATTTTTGTATTTATTTCAGATTGAACTCGGGTTCTCTATCTATCGTACATCTATTGGTATATAGAATGGTTTCCGCAATACTGGTATATGTACAGATTCACAGGATCCTCCCAATATAACTTACACACGCTCTATAAGGCTCCTCCGACCATCTCAACGACCCACATGGCAAGTCTGACATTCCACCCAACTCTTCTCTCCGTTTTCATGAGGTCTTCTCTCGACGTAACCTGTGCATCTTTCTGCAGCCACTGTGTCTCTTCACCAAGTCTCCGCTTCAGCGCTTCATCAGTGGTGACCACCAAAGCACCGACCTCCAGGTCGAGGCTGTAGCTGCGCTTGGTGTAATTGCTGCTTCCAACAAAGGTCAGACTGGGGTTGTCTTCCTTGGGAAGCGCGATCCAGAGACCCTTGGCGTGGTATGTCCAGCCACCGGGCTGGCCAACGGTTCCGCGGCGCCACTCTTTCAGCTGGATTGAATTTGTCCTCTGTGCCTTGGCGACGTTGTCAAGGAAGCGCGCAGAGAGGTGCGTGTAAGCTGCAGGAAGCATGCCTGACACTCCAGGAGAACCGTAGAAGCCATTGGCCCAAGGTGATGCCGTGAGGACGGTGCCTTGCGTCTTGTACGGTTCCTGGGGGGATGACGACGTGCTTGCGATTAGGAGGGAGGAAAGGACGGGATGAATGTTGAAGTAACCGGCCGTGAACAGCCAGCGGGAATTCCTAAGAGCCGACGATTCGGAGAGAAGGCGAAGAATACTTGTAACTGCCGGATATTCCGTGGATGTGTCGGGCTTCAGTAGAGGAGTAAACTGCGCGACTGGATACACAAAGGTCGAGGAATCGGAGGGAGTTGAGGGAAGAAGCATCTTTTCCTTTGATGGCTGTATGAGCGGGTTGAGAACCGTCGACGCATAGGATATGAAATCCTGCGGATTCTCCAGAGGAGAAGGCGTGCCGTTCGAAGTCGGCCAGTCTAGGAGATATCCAGCGGTATTATGCGGATCTGGCAGGACCTGAAAGCTCAGACTGCAGACCGCATGGTGGATGCGGGCATAATAATCCGTGAGCTCCTTCGAGCTGAAGACATGGTATCTGTCCAACCGGTTCGTGAAGTAGTCATTCGAAAGATTGGCTCTGGGTGACCGTTGTTAGCTAACGTCTTCTCTACATGCAGCGCACAGGAGCTCACACCCGGAGAGTATTATCTCGTCGTCAAAGCCATAGAGCTTCATATGCTGCAAGCCCCATCCTTCATTTATCCTTCGGGGAATCAACTTCTTTCTCAGACCGGTAAGGTTCGGGGTATGAAACATCCGAATCTCCACGCGTTCCGGGCCATATTCGGCGACCAACGAAGCAAGCAGTGAGGCACATGACGGATTCGGGGTCTCCCGCGTCCCTCTCAGGGCATCGGTGAGGATGGATACTTTGAGATCCGGGTTGTCGCGCAAGGCGTGCTTTATGGTCTCGATAAGGTCATACTCGGTTTTTCCGATGTAGAGGGTGGAGAGATAAATGCGCCTCTTGGCGTTTCGTATTTTATCCTGCAATTAACGTCCAGGTCAGATATCCGCAATTTCGGTTATTAGCAGTCGACAAAGACGCACCTTTAATGTCTGGTAAAAGGAGCTAGGGGAATCCAAAACCGTTATCCGCGACGCAGGCACTTCGAACCGCGGAGCAATGTGATCAAGCTCGACGGTGAGCCCGCCCAACGGCGAGGCGGCAGAAGCAGCCGAAGCATTAAAGCTGGTGTAGACGGAGAATTTGCGACCAGAGAGCTTCCCTCGAGCGACAGGGCGCCGCCATGCGCAGCGGATTGTGTGCCCTCCAATTCGTCGGAACATCATTTCAGTAATGGCAGTGACTCCGATATAGGGTTTCAAGGCGTCTCCATGGCCGATTCCTGAGAAATAGTAATTCAGCATATGCTCCGCGGGCACAGTGAAAGCACTCGATCTTCCTTCTGCCCAGGGATTGCAAACGCAACAAACATAAGACGAACCCGCGGGCATCGCGCTAGACCGAATCGAGCGACGTGACTACGGTGGGGCGACGGGAAAGGCGAGCGGCTCTTCTCCACGGGGCTCCCGCATCAGCGACCCCGACCTCCTCACAAACGAACCCAGTCTGGGGATCACTTCAAGATCGCGCACCGCCAAGATGTCGACCATTCTCCGAACGCTGCGTAACCTGAGGCGTATCGGCCTCAAGGTGAGTGTTTCTATTATTCTCGTTCTATGAGATTGTCCGCCTAACGTATGTATCGTACAGGAATATGGCCACCAAATGCAGGTATGTTCACGGATAACCCATGAGGAAGGGAGACATCAATTCAGAGATGAGGGGCTTACGAATATCTCTTCTTTGTGTGAATACAGTACATTGGTTAGTTTCTTCTTTTGCGATTATTGCTCTGGAGTCCTATATACTAATACATTACTTGTAACAGGTGATACCAAGGCCGGTACCTTGATCGCGACCGATAGATACGGAAACAAGTACTACGAGAACTTGGACGAGCTTCCCCGTAAGTCGTTTCCCTCATAATAACCAGCGGAGTCAGCTCTCGGAAAGAGAGCGAGAGAAATGAGTCCGGAAATTCGCTGATGGTGGAATGTCAACATTTATATAGTTCGGACACGATGGGTCGACTACAAGCAGAAGCACTATGACCCTTCGCAGATTGAGCCAGGCTGGTAAGTTGTCCCATCCATGTATCACAATTTTATTCTTGCTTTCGTTTTCAATTGCAACGAATGAAATTCGAATTCGAAAAGCTGAGACCTTATGCGCCCATTAAAGGCACGCTTGGTTGTCCTACATGGTCGATGCCCCTCCGACGACGGACAAGATCATGCAGACCGGTGTCCGTCACTGGGAGCTCCCTGAACACAGGCCCAACCTCACCCTTACCCGTGGTGCCTATAAGCCTTACTCGACGTGAGTATTTTGTTTCATTTGACCCGCTACTATGATTATATATGTATATAGATGAGTTGGCTGACGAACTCCCGTCTATCCAGCGTCCGTCCTAAGATTTCTGCATGGACTCCGGTTGCTGCTGAGCGATAGGTCCTAGAGCTAGACGGTGGTGTTTTTGCCTGGTTTTTCTTGCCCGCTGTCTCGTCAAATTCTTGAGCAGTCGAAAGTCTCTGACAGTTTTATACATACATGCTATTGCTAGTTCAATTCTATTCTATTAAATCTATGTCTATGAAGAAATCTATGGTATCCTGTCTAGCTATTTTCAAATACAGTGCCTCTATATAAGACAAATTCAGAAGGATATAAAACAAAAATACCAGAATTATTCTATCCATCGAGAAAAAAAGAGAAAACAGGAATGTAACGCCCTCCTTAGTTGGCGGATGCAAATGTGGGGAATGTGAACATTTACAATATTATAGGACATAGCCTCCGGAGCCCAAGTTCGACCAGTGTCGGATAGGTCTCCGATCTTCCAGCTCGACGCACCACCACAGAACTTCCTTAGCTTTTTCGATCTGACCTCCTGCCTCATAGACCCTGGCCAGAGCAAACCATGCTTCAGAGTTATCCCAGGAGCTGCCGAGCTTTGTCAAGGTCGACAGGAGGCCGTAGGCTCTGTCACGAGCCGCAAGGCGGTTGATGCTCTTGGCGGCCTCCTTCGACGACGGGGTGGGACGAGATGCACTTTGTGGCTTCGTCTCAGCAAAGCCGTTCGGAAGAGCAGTCGCAGCAGCCTCGCCAGGTCGGGGGGTCTCCCCAGGCTTCGAAGGCTGAGACACCAGAGAAAGGCTTGAGAGATTAGCCTCAAGTTTAGGTTGTGCTGGTTCTGGTGGAAGTGTCTCATCCCATATATCCAGCAGCAGATTCGCCAGCCCAACGGTTGCTTTCGGGTGGTCTGGGTAGTGCATGATAGCTTCCTCAAAATGATCCATTGCCTCATATGGGAGAGACTGCGCCTGCGCCAGAGCTCCGCGTTCCGCATAGACATCAGCCCAGACCTCCTCAGAGCTTTTACCAGCTCCCCAGCCATGCTCTGCAAATGCTCTAGCAGACGATTCTTGCGCTGCCACCAATGCTTCGACGCGATCGGCTTGTTTGGAGGCTTCATCACAAGCCTCACGGGCATCATCGAAAAGTGAAGCCCGTCGGTAGAGCCCAGCGATAAAGAGCCAGATCTTGACGAGGATGCAGAGTGCGTGCTTTTGTGCATGAGCAACAGGAAATCTTGTAAGAGCCCTTGTGGGGGACTCAAATCGATGAGGGCCTGGCAGTCGAACGTCCTGCTCGGGAGGCTGCTGCGAGTGACCCGTTGGTGGAGGTTGATGTTTGTGCTTCATATTGTGGGGAATTGGGGGCAAAGGCTGCTTGGCGCTTTGATGCTGCTTCGTGGGAGAGGTTGGTGGAGTAGGTTCAGACACCGCATTGCCAACCGTCTCGGGAGACGCTGACCCTTCTGCAATCGGTTGCTGTGGATTTACATCCTGAGCACCGCCAGACTTCGCATCCCGACTTCCAGGACGAACCACTTTCGCAAGACTGCCTTCGTGCTTGTGCAATTTATGCCGTATCGAGTCCCGTCTTCCTTTAGTCTGGGGTCGTTCTTTGGGAACCCCTTGGTCCCCAGTCACTTGAATCGCGGGTGCATCGGCGTCGTCAGCAGGAGCTGTTCCCATGTTCGGAGGTATCGCAGTTGGAGTCGTCGGAGTCGTTGGAATGTTAATGTCGCTCGTTGGATCTGGAATGTGAGACCTTTTCTTTCGACCGAATATACCGCTACGGAAGCTCCTCACTGTACCTGAGGGGCTTTTAGGCGGGACAAGATGTTCAGCATTCTCAGTATTGGGTTTCTTTTGGCTTTCGACTTGAAGGTTCAGGCCACCGAACAACGTGGCGAATAGACTTAGCAGTTGATCACTGTGATTAAGGGCAGCCTCTGGGCCCTCCGAAACTTCAAGAAGGGCAAGCTGAGTCATGCGAGTCTCGATGATCCGCTCCTTCTCACGACCACTCAGTTGTCCGATGAAAGCTGTTCTGAAATTCTCGGAGTCATGCAGCGCGTGCTGATGTTTTCTGGGACGCTTATCGGTGTGGCCGAAGGAAGCGGGAACAGTACTGGGAAATTGCTCGAATGCCGTTTCGCATGAGCGTCCTGCTATGTCGAACTCCTGCTTGGCACTCAACAGAAGAGCAAGCAAGTGCCACAATGGCACGAGGTCGCGCTCTGTTGATAGTTTGGCTTGCTCATGAGCCTCTCTCGAACTTAGAGAATGGCTGTTCCATGCCAGAGCGGATTTAATATAGTCAATAGCGGTATCTATATCCCGAGTCTCCGAAAGGAGAAGAGTGAGGGCATAGAAACTCGCGACATTGTGCTGGTCTCCCAACTCGGGTGCGAGGCTTCTCTCAAGATACTCTATAGCCTCAGCTCGCATGTCATCACGATCTTCGTTGACCGGTGTCCATCTTGCCCAAGTTGCAAGCCCGATACCGATGGCTCTGAAGGCCATCGCAATCACGTGCGGAGAAACCTCGTCGGGATAATGTGAAGCTGAGTCTCGTGAGTCGACGCTTTTGCTTCCTTCCACAGGATCAAAATCCTCCGGCAGATGCTTCTCTACATATTTCTGAAGGATTTCGATAAGACTCATCGCCTTTTCTGCTTCACTGCGGGAGCCAAAGCAAGAGAGCATGATGACCCCTTCAGAAACAGTTTGGAGCAGAACCCCATCATCTTCCAACTCTCCCGACTCCGCCGATTTCTCCGCTCTATCTTTGGCACTTATGACAATCTCAACATAGGAGTCAAGAGCCTTCATAGCAAGGTCGAAATCGGCCAAGGAGGAGTGAACATGGAAAAGACGCCGCAAAATCAGGTGGGAATGGTATGTTTTCGTGGCGGCGCGGTAGAGTATCTAAAGACAATTAGTAAATTCGCTAGTTATGAAACCCATTTTATTTGACACTTACGTCAAGCACATGTCTCCCGACGGCGTCCTGTCCGCCTTCAATATCTTCGTCTCGCCAATCTGGCCCGCAAAACACTTCCCAGTTTCGAATCACCTGTTCCACCCAGGCTTCCACCTGCGGGTTTTTCGCATTTGCCGCAGGGAATCTCACCTCCTTAAGCAACTGATTTTCATAGCCCGATTCGACGCGTCTGAACTCGCTGGAAAGCCGTATACGGTTTGGGCCCTCAGATGGAGGGACATACGGCAATCCCTGCTGTAGAATGGCTGACAAGACGTCGTAATAAGACTTCCATATCGATGCCCGTGAGGCTGGCTCACCGGGGCCTGTGACTTGAGACGCAGACGAGTATGTCGTCGCTTCCTTCACCGCGGGATGAGCAGCCCACAACCTGAACCATTTCAACGCCAGCCCGATTCTCTCTTCGTCAGCAGAGTCGCCACGGGAGCTGGCCTTTTCGCCTGCCAGAAGTGCACCTTTTCCAAGCAATTTCTCGGACCAGAGGGAAAACTGTGGAGAGGTAGAAGCTTGGCTGGACTCGCTGAGCCGTGGCAGGGCGGAGGTGAACGTTTGAAATGCCTCATTGTCTTGAGAAATGAGGGATTGTGCCGCACCTATGACAGATTAGATTCGACACCATGTTTTATTTTCCAAGAAACATCATACCCTTTATGTAGCAGCCTTTTATGAGGCAAACTTCTGTCCAGGGGGACAGAGGCTGCCCATCTTCTGAGAGACTCTGAACTGTCTCATCAATGGTCTTCGGTAGACGAGCAGCAGCCAGACCTGTTTCTGACAGAATATAATGGACCCATGCCAGACAGACTTGAGCTTGAAAAATATCTTGTGGCTCACCTGCTGCTTCTTCAATGGTGGACAGCAGCGTAGGGATCAACTCAGAGAGGTTGGAGGTGTCGGAGGCGGAGGTAGACGATCCGGCGGAGGTAGGTCTCTTGCTGCTTAGGTGAGTGACAACTTGATGTTCCGCGGTCGCCGTCTGTATAAGGCCTGATAGAATCACAGTTGAGCTGTCCGCCTAGAGCAAAGGAGGGGGATGGATGGGATATACATTTCCTCTGAGGTAAGTGTTTTGTGACCTTTCGAAGCAGTTCAGGGACTTCGCTCCATCTGTCCTGACAGCGTGCATCATCCAAGGCGGCAATGTACCGATGCCCCTTATCGGCTTCTCGACCCTGGAGAGAGCGTCAATTGCTGCCAGTTGTCTTTTGTTAACTGCTGGGACGCGTAGCGAAGCGTGCCGCAGCGAGACGTTGGGTCCGGGGAAAGGGGGGAGACGTACACTCATTGTATCAAGTCAACGAAAAGGGGCACTGCGAGGAATAACCGATAAGATTATATCCATACTCCGTAGATTTCAAAGCAGGGTTCTTGAGCTCCGATGGTCTAACATAACTAACGGCGTCCGCGACTTGGCCAAGGCTCGTGATGATCGTTTCCGCTTTGTGTAATGCTGTAACGTAATTACGTGGAGCTCGGTTGGTCCGAGCTTAAACAGCATACATTTTTTTCGCCCCGCGACTTCGAGCCGCGTGAATTCTGCGAGCGCGCGGCCGACAGCCATTGAGCGCACAAAGGGTTGTGGAAGATCCCAAGTTGACCTCAGCTTTCGCTAGGCCCTTGCGACTGAGGATATTACCAGCAGACATGGCGTCGTCCACAACTCTGCGCGCTGTGACGCATCGCTTGACCACGACCCCGGTGAACCAGCTTCCTCAAATCGCTTTGTTCCTTGCGACGTCTCTGAGCGACTGTGCGGAGCTTCTCTCAGCTCCGCAGACCCAGAAGAACGGAAAGTCAGATTCGGATAATGCGGTTCAGGTGCATAAGCTGAAAAGTCGGCTCGTGAGCTTGCTCCAGGATCGCAGCTTCGAAGGACGATGGACGGCGGTTGTCCTTGTGAAGGCTACCGTGGAAGCCGGTCAGTGGGAGATTTTACGTGGATGTGAACCGCTTGTTCGCGGTCTTCTTGCCATCCTAGGGGTATGAATTCCCGCAGTTGTATCATCCTTGCAGTGATGTTCCTCCAAATCGCCCGCTAACAAATATCTTTCTTCAGAAACCCGATCCTGTATCGACCAAGAAACTATGCATTATTACCTTGACCCGGATATTCCACCTTACCCACCAATACCAGACATTAGTCCGAGAGATAACGACCCCTTCTTTACCGGCGTTTATCACCGCATCTCTGAATCTAGTCTCCGTGAAGCCGTCTTCGGAGCCCAACAGAATACTGAAGCCGAATGCACCGTTGCTGGAGACCGTGTTCCATGCATTTACGAGCTTGATTGTTAGACATCCGACCGTCTTTCGCCCATTTTCTGCACAGATCCACAGCTTGGTTTTGTCGATCATTGGAGCTGCTTCATCTTGCGCTGGATCTGTAGTACAGCTTGCTCAGCAGCTGTTTATCGCTCTTCACAACTGTGCCCCGAAAAATACCGGACCAGAAGAGTGGAAAAGGGCATGCCAGCTGACTATTTCTTCGCTTCATCGGACCGCAGACCACACTTTCAGGGCCGTTGTGGAGCAGTGGGAGTCCACGGATCCTTCATTGAGACAAGCCTCGAAACCTCGAGACTCAAGCCAGACCGTAGGAGATGATGGTCCGGACCAATTGGGTCTTCCCAGCTGGGAAGGAATTCATGCCGGTGCGGACAGGTTGACGGCACTGCTGTATCTGCTTTCTCGCTTCATGACGACGCAAACAACGTCCACAGTGAACATTCCCATAGGTTCGATTCTAGATTTGACAACCCGATTGACCTCTGTGACCGTCCCTCCAGACAGCGACGATGCTTCTCAGACCGCTATCCAACTGAACCCAGAAATTGGCCGTGAAGAACGGGAGCAGCTCTGGAGTGAGCTGCCTCGGATCCATGTTGCTTGCATGGATCTTTTCCTCAACATGATAGACACCCTAGGCAATTCCATTGTTCCTGTTGCGCAGAACATCCTGGAACAGGCTCTTTGGATTTTCCAAGCTGAGAAGTTCAACAAAGAGGTCCGGACCTCTTTGTACCATCTGATTCGTCGTCTGCTCTCATTGATCGGCCCAACAATGACCAAGGCAAACATATCTTCCTTGGCATCCCTCTTCCGATACTGTTGCCATGATCTCCTGCCACAGGATGCGGACCCTAAATCACAGTCACAAAATCAATCTTCTGACCCTAAGAGCAAGTCAAAGTCGAACCTGGACTCAACCAACGCTGATGCCTTCTTGAACCCTGGCCTAAAGAACAGTCATCAGAGCGCATCTTCTGCGTCTTCTTTCCCCGCTCTCCACTCTGCCGCATCGCAGCTCCTACCAGCTCTCTTCACTTGCCTGCCGATCGAGTACATCCCCCCATCTCTGCGGGCCGAATTCGACCGGACCGCCATCCTGACAAGGAACAAGGACGCAATGCTCGCCAGCGTTCTGAACCCAATGCCGATCGTCAAAGGCCGGCAAGCGAACCCAAGCATCATGCCATTCCTGGCCAGGGAATACCCCGAAGAGATGGCAGTTGAGAGCTTGCTACGGCCCAGGATGCCTGTTCTGTTAGGCGCTCCTGAAAGAAATGGATTCAAATGTATGGACGAAGATGATGATGAAGAGGAGAATAATGTGGCTAGAGGAGTCACGTACGAAACAACAACGACGACGACAAGGACCGCCCAGGACTTCATTGGACGTTCCTCCTTTGCAGCTTCGGTCGACAAATCTACAACTGCAAACGCTGAGTCTACCGCGCGTGACGACCCGGTAAATGGCCATAATAAGAGAAGTCAGGATGAAGGAGAAGGGTCACTCCAGACGAAAAAGGCACGCGTTGAGTCCACTATCAGCCCGATATCCCTTTCCGCCGCAGGTCAAGCCTCAGTCTCGAATACAACCGCTACAAAGACGTTGTCAGAAACCAGCAGCGTCCCTGCTACTACTACAACCCCATCTGTCACGGCGCCGTCGGTGGTCAGGATGCAGTCCACTAGCACACAACCTGAAGCCAAGGCCGGAGATGTGGATGACGAGGAGGACAGTGGGGATGAGATACCGGCGTTGAATCTTGAGCCGGATACTGATGAGGAAGATGAGGATGAAGATGTAACTATGGAAGGATAAAAAGAAAAGCTGCTATGTCTTCAAATATAAATACAACATTTCAAAATGAAATTTCTATATTGCTCTCTCTCTCTCTATATATATGGATTTGCTTCTATATGGCTAAATCTATTGATCTCTTATGGGATAACTCATAATCACGTAACTTCTATCGAGATCGATTAACGTAATCAACCACCGAGCGACAAATTTTTGCCGCACCCACTATAATTTTGAAGCTTTTCAACCACCAATACAATTAAATTAGACTATCTAGTAGTTGAATATATAGCTATTTATTAGGACAATTCCTTATGTTATGTCCAATAGTCCCACGACCACTGCAGCGTTGTGGAGCTCGCCGTCAAGGCATAGGTGTAGGCTCATCAAGCTGCTCATTAAGCTGCGTATCAAGCTGCTGAATGCAATTTTCGCCTTCTTGCCTTCTTTCTAGTTTTCCGCTCAGTCTCAGCTCGTAGAGTCCTAATTTCATCTCAAAGAAGAAGGTTCATATTCATTGCCATCTGTGTAGACTTTTCAAGATGATGAATATGAGACATTGGGCTGCTAGAAAGCTTTCACTTTCTTGCACTAAGGCTTTTTTGCAAGCTGTGAACCTTGTGATCCAGCTGGTGAGGATTCTGAGGAGTTTGAAAAGCAGAGGAGACTGAGCCTTCAACTAAAGCTGGTGGTGTTGGTGTATGAAGCTGAAAGGTAATCTTTGCAAGAACCCACTCTTTATCAAGTGGCTTAAGTCCAGCTCCTGCAAAGCCTTTGCATATATTGTCTGGAGTAAACACTTTGCACAAGCAGGTGGATATAGGGATAGAAAGTCTTCCTTGTCAATATGGTTGTTGCCAGCAATCATTCTTTTTTCAAGCAGTTTTCCGTACGCGCGCTTAAGCGGGCCAAAAACACCAACATCAAGTGGTTGCAGGAGATGAGAGGCATGTGCAGGCATGCAAAGACAGGCAATTACATTCTCCTTGCAGAAAGTATCAAACTCTGCAGTTAAATGGCTACTATGGCCATCAAGAATAAACAACCGCTTCGCACCAGTTGTACAGCACCTGGAACATGGTTCAAACACCTCTTTTAACCAGCGAAGACCAATTATGTCTGATATCCAGCCATTCTCACTAGTTGCAATCCACCAGTCTTTAGAAAGTGCAGGTTCTTGATACCAAGCAGCCTGTTGAGATGCTGCTTTCAAGATAATCACTGGTGGTATATGAATCCCCTTTGAGCTCACAGTCTCAATGATTGTAACCCATTCGCGGTTTCTTTGGATGACTGTACAAGGCCTTTCACTGCATTCTACTGCAGTAATAACCTTGGAGGTTGAGCAGAGCCCTATTGCAAAGCCAGTTTCATCAAAATTCCAGATGTCATCTTCATGTATGCCATTGTAAC
>NW_027192529.1:2882014-2885337 GCF_041956765.1 Thermoascus crustaceus | reverse complement strand
AAAAAGTATTTAAACTGTGCCAATTTCCTAATTCTTGGTGCCGTATTTTCTTTCTGTAAGTTCTTTCACCATGCCTCCCAAGTGTAATTGTTATCGCGAGTTTGGTCGTCAGGCTGATCACATTGAACAGAACGGTTCCCCTGTTGAACATCCTTGTCAATATTGTTATTCTCATCATCTTCCTTGCATCATGGATTCCAAGAGTCGCAACTGTTCGTCTTGTACCCGTCGTGGTCAGAAATGTGAGAAGTGATTCCATAGTGATAAGGAGTGGAATGATCTTAGCTGTTCTGAGGAACAAATCAACGCTCAGTTAGAGGAGGCGGAGAACCAGGTTGAGCTTCTTATGGCAAAGATTAAACGCTTGCGCAAACAGCGTAAGTTTCTTAAGGAATGTGGGTTGAGAATGTTGGATCATGATACTGCTGTGATGGACAAGTTGAATGAGGATGATCCCTTATCTGCTGAAGATCTTGCCGAGTTGGAACGCCTAGCCAATGAATATGAGGGTCACCCGCAATCTGGGAATTCCTTGGTGCCGGGTGACCCACAGCCTCTTGAGGGGCTTTCTCCAGGTTTCATTGCAGAGTTCCTAGCTTCCAGAAATTCTAAGCAGGAGGCTTCTGGTGGTTCCCAAAGATCTTAATGGGATGTCCCCTGTGGACGTTCCTTCTTGGGTCGGCCTCTTCTCTTTTGGTGTGACAGGTCTTCTGGTTTTGGGCAATCCGGGTTTCAAAGGTGGAATTCCTTGAGGAGTTTCTTGCACCCACTGCAGTTTTCTATGGGTTGCCAAGAATTCTCAAAGTCATCATAACCCTTCCATTTCAAAAGGTACATAAACTGCCCATTAATTATGCCACTGTCTAACACTTTTTCTACCTCATAGTCTTGATCATCATCTGGATTCTCTGGTAGAATCTCTTCAGTCTTGGTGATCAGTTGGGCGTTCTCTGGCGCTGGTTCCAATAATGATATATGGAAAACTGGGTGTATCTGCATAGTATCTGGCAATTTGAGGTGGAAATTGACCTCTCCTTTTTTTTCTTCAATTTTAAATGGTCCAATCTTCTTAAAATCCAATTTGTTATTCGGCCTTTTTGTTTTCACATTCTTTTGGAGGAGATATACTTTATCTCCTGCCTTTAGTTCTGGTCCCTTCTTATGGTGCTGATTATAGTACTTGGCGGTTCGGTATGCAATAAACTGAATATCTAGATTCAATTGTTGGTGAAGCTCTTGTAGCTGGTCAGCTCAGAGGATTCCTTTCTGTGCCAGGACCTTGTCTGGTTTTGGTTCCTGGTAGGCCGACGGTTCAAACCCATAGTTGGCATAGAACAGTGACTCCTGGGTAGTCTCATTCTTGGCGCTGTTATATGCGAACTGGGCCATAGGTAAAAGTTCCACCCAGTTGTCTTGTTGGTAGTTAATGTAACAGCGCAGGTACTGTTCCAGGGTCTGATTCATCTGTTCTGTCTGTCCATCAGTCTGAGGGTGAGCTGTAGTAGAGAGCTTATGCTTGGAGCCAAGTTGGCAGGTCAAGGTTTGCCAGAATCCTGAGGTAAAGAGCTTGTCTCTGTCGGACACAAATTCTTCTGGCATTCCATGATTCCCAAAAATGATCCGTAGGAAGGTGTATGCCAATTCTTCCACATTAGATGACTTCTTGTATGGTAAAAAGTAGGCATACTTGGTGAGTCTGTCCACAATGACCAAGATGGAGTCATATATTATTCCTGTCAGAGGCTCTTTGGACGCAGGTAGATCTGTAATGAAGTCCAGTGATATGGATTGCCAGGGCCTCTCTGGTGCATCCAGGTTCTGCAGGAGCCCATATGGTGCATGTTGCACTGCCTTGCTTCTGATGCAAAGATCGCATTGCAACACTATACGTCGCACCATCCTCCTTAATCCTGGGAAGTAGAAGTTCCAGGTAATCCTCTCAATGGTCTTCTCTATTCCCTGATGTCCATGAGCCGGGGCTTTGTGGATGTCTCTGACCAAGTCCTCCCTTAGCTTGGTTGGGACGTAGACCAATCCCTTGAATAGGATGATGTCTCCTTCTCCCTTGGTTATGTTGGGATCATTCTTGATTTCCTCAAGCTCTTCCGCCATTGAATCCTTCTGGTATGCTTCCTTAATCTTTTCTGCCCATGTACCGGGTCCTAGTCTTAGAGCAGGTGCAGCTTGCCTATCCACTGTGAGGGTTCCATCAGTCTCCTGCCGGAAAATTGTGGGTTGTGGAGAAGGCTCTCCCTCTTGGTAGTCTGGTCTTTGACTGAGCACATCTGCTCAGGCATTCTCCGATCCTCTTCGGTAGGTAATCTTGATATCATAGGGGGCCAACTCTTCTGCCCATCTGACCTGTCTTCGGGTCAACTCCTTGGAGGTGGTGAAGTATGCCAGGTTTTTATGATCACAATAGATCATAACCTGATACTTTGCTCCCTCTAGGTAGTGCCGCCATTCTCTTACTGCTGCCATGATGGCCAGAAGTTCCTTGTCATGAATGTCGTAGTTCAATTCCGGTGGGGTCATCTTTCGCAAGTAGAAGGCAATTGGATGCAGTCATCCCTGCTCATCAGGTTGATTGATGCATGCTCCTATTGCAAAATCCGAGGCATCTGTTTCAATGAAGATAGGTTTCTCTGGGTCAAAAATTCCTAAGACTGGTGCTTCACAAAACTTCTGCTTAAGGAGATCAAATGCCTTCTGCTGCTCTTCTTTCCATTCAAATTTCTGGTCCTTTTAGGTGAGCTTTGTCAAAGGTTCCACTATCTTGGAGTAGTTCCATATGAACTTCTGATAGAAGTTAGCAAAACTGAGGAAAGCTTGTGTCTCCTTGACTGTTGTTGGCTCAGGCCATCCTTATATGGCTGTGACTTTTCCTTTATTCATTTCAACATGTCCTGGGGAGATCATGAAGCCAAGAAACTCTGTTTTTTGGGTGTGCCATTCACATTTTTCTGGTGCAACTGAGAGTTTTCTCTCCTTCAGGGCTTCTAACACCTTCCACACATGTTGTCTGTGTTCTTCTAAGGTTTCTGAGTAGATAAGGATGTCATCCAAATAGGCCATACAAAAGACATCCAGGTATTTCCGTAGGGTATTGTTGACCAGACTCTGGAAGGTCGCAGGCGCATTGGTAAGACCAAATGGCATGACTGTGTATTCAAAATGTCCTAGCCGAGTCCTGAAGGCGGTCTTCCATTCTTCCCCTTCCTTCATGCGTACCAGGTAATACCCTTCTCTAAGGTCCAACTTGGTAAAGAACTTTGCCTTCCGCAATCTATCCTGCAACTCAGAGATGAGTGGTAAGGGGTAGC
>NW_027192529.1:2839188-2879741 GCF_041956765.1 Thermoascus crustaceus | reverse complement strand
CTGATCGTAACAGCCATGTTCCTGAATAGCTGCATGTACAGTTTGAAACCACAGTATTATAACTCTTGGATCCTCCTGCTTTGCACGCTGGTATGTAATCCTTCAATTATATCTTGTACGCAGCTCAGGATGGCGCTTGACAAATTTATAAGCCCAGTTGATGCCAATGACTGCAGTAGGATCCTGTAGACGCTCACAGAGTAATGTTTGTGCCATTGTACACAGAAACTCTGGCTGAATTGGAAAACCTTGTTTATCTGCCTCTAGTAATCGCTGAATAACTGTTGCTCTTCAATAGCCTTTAATCTATGGCCATTAGCACCTCCGCGTGGTTGTCTTCCTTTAAGGCGAGCGCGAAGGGTAGCCTCAGACACCCCAAAAATCTCTGCAGCCTTCAGTATTGATTTGACTTTTTGATTTTTATAAGCTCAATAGCCATTTGAATTCGGTTTTCTTGAGATAAAGGCATTTTTGATAGTGGTGGTGATAAAATGACGCGTTGAAAAAAGGAAGTGGTAGGGTGGAGGAAAAATTCGTCGCTCGCTGGTTGATTACGTTAAACCACGCAAATAGAAAGAGGGCACCTATGGACGCCAGAACCAAAATCGCCCACTCTATGAGGTATCTAAATAGATATCCATCATATGATCCGTATTCCACTCTGCCACCAAGTCTCACCGCTCCACCACCCAAACCACGGCCCGCACAGGGAATACCATCCCTGGCTGGTATCGCCAAACCCGAGCGCGCGAAGGGGACTCACGGGTACGGGCTCGATGAGCCACAATCCTCCCTTCGAGAAATCATCCGCGATAGGCCCTCCCGTGATCAGGAGCCAGACGGTTATGAACGCAAAGTTCGTGGCCCGCCTCAACCACATCGGCGGCTTGAAAGGTAGCACTTTCGGCAGGACTAGCTTGGCTATGAAGTATTGTGCCATTACCCCGGGGCCCTGGAGGAAGAAGAAGAGGAACGAACCGGAAAAGGGGCTCGTCGATTCGAATTGGCAGTAGCTTCCTGCGGTATGGATGAGGCCGCTGACGGAGAAGACGACGAGTACATGGATGATGCGACGCGTAATTGCTTGATGTCGTAGTTTCTCGGGCAGGCAGGACGTCAGCCAGCGGGCCGTCGAGGAGAATCCGAACCGGAAGATCTGGTGCCACCATGTGCCCCAGCAGCCTCCGAGGCCCTGGTCCAGGGCTTTGGGAAAAGCGGGGCCAAATGCGTCGGGGTAAAGCCATGCCGCATCGAGGGGGATCTTTGTGAGCGACTTGGTGAACCGTGGGAAGGCGAGGGATAATCCAAGGAATATGATGGGATTGAGAGATGTTACGTATTTTATGGCCGCGAAAATGCCGAGACCGCTGAGCACGAGACGAGATATGCGAAGGAGCAGGGGGGATCCAGCGAGGAAGCTGAAAGGAAAGGGAAAGGGTGGGGGAGGCGGGTTAGAGATGTCGCCCCAAAAGTACCGATCACGCATCATGATGAATTTGATAATGTCCAGGGATATGTACGACCAAAGCAATGTGAACAAAGCACGCTTGAGACAGTTCCGAGAAGCTTGGATCATCGTCTCCTCGTCGGATTCATCGGACACTGGGACACCCTCGTCGAGCTGTTTTCGAACTGACTTGGGCAGTGGCGGCAGGTTTTGCATGCGCCAGTTCCACTCAGCACCACGGTAGCTGAAAATCACATTTATGACCCAGTCGCAGCGGTGAAGAAATGCATCAGGAAATGGTTGCCATCTTAACACCTCTCGTTCCGGAGACACCACCTTCGACTCGGGGGAAGTCACTCCGGTCTTAGCCTGTGCAGCTGCTTGACGGTATCTTCTTGTGCTTCCATTGCTCGTGGCCTCTTTGTCCTTATTCGACAGTGCATCATTCGCCTGGCTATACTCAGTTTCATCCTGAGCAGTGACTGGAGCAGCTGTCGTCCTCTCGATTCTCTTGAAGTCCTTTTGCGCATCATTAAATACGAGAACTGTAGCACTCCAGATAAGCCACCAGGACGTAACCAGGCCCACGCTGTAGCCGTTGCCCACATTCAACGCTCGTATCCTCGCGAATGTGTAGAACCCCCCGGAGAGGAGGAGCAGAAAGCAGATGTAGCCGGGGACACGGTTCCTATGGGGAATGAATAATGGTAGAAACAGAAGAAAGAAATTGATCAAGACATGCTGCAGGAGAAGCGGCTGAAACTCTCCACGCTGCAGAGCAGCTTCAAATTGTTCGGTCCGCTGCCTGACAATGTCATGGTAAGAGTTGACAGTTGTATCGACCATTGCGTAGAAAACCTGCAGCGTCTATCGATTGCTAGACCGCTTCCGCTCTCTGTACATATCCAGATATCCTGTTCACAAGAGAGAAGAGACGTAAGAAAGAAAGACGGAAAGAAGGAAAGGGAAACTATCGGTCAGTGCGAGATAGGAATCAATAATGTTTCTTTAAGCTGAGGCTAGGAAAAGCCCACATCATCGATTTGCTGGCGCAGGCCAATCGGAGTGGGGATCGACAGTGCATAAAAAATAGAAGGAAAGTATAAAGCAACCAATCATCGTACAGAACTAGAGACGAGCGGGATCATGGTCGCGAAGGAAGAGGATGCAGACGGGCAGGTCTGTATATATCGAACGATCGTAGCGACCAGCGACCCAAAGCTCCAGCATCGGGCTCTGACGTCGATCCCCCCTGCTGTCCGCGTTAAGGTTGTGGAGTCGCGGCCTAGCGTGTTCCGCCGGTTCGCGCTTTGCCTGCACGGGAGCTTCCTCGCGTTCCGACTTTCTACATCTCGACTCCGCACCGCTTCGACTCTTGGAGCCTGAGCCGGTCTTGTGCTCTTTTCATCTTCTTTCTCATTAAGATTCTTTTCCTCTCTTATTGCCAACCACCGTACAAGATAAATACAGTGCTTTTTTACCGTTTAGGAACCTCTGCCGTGTGGAGGTGTGCTGTGGCAAAGTCCTAACCTAGTTGCATTCCCCATGTGCTTGGAGCTACAGTGCAGCTGCTGTCTTCCGCACATCTGAGAATCTGCATAACCCACCCCGCGATTATGGGACGGAATCCAAGCAAGCGTAAGGTCGATACGATCGATCTTACTGAGAATGATCATGACGAGTCGTCTGCCCATCGGCCCAGCAAAACTAGCCGGGTGGATGTGGATGTGCCAAATACACAGCTGAACATAAGCAGCGGTCAACGTTTTGGTGAAAGTGCTCTGTTCATACCGCTTAGTCAAGCCTCGCAAGTCAGTGGCTTTGATGAAGATGACGCTGGTGCTACTGCCTTGGTTCAGAATAGCCAAGACCTTGACGATGCCTCGTACGAAGAGTACAAGCTTTACGGTATGTATCAGTGATAGCTATCCAAAATTGACTCTATATAGGATGCGGCCTGACCTTATCAGGGGACCTCCACACGCGGATCGTGGGCGTGCGCTATTACACTGGGCACGCAACCATTGGAGAGCATGTCGTACTTAAAAGGGAACCTGGTAATCCTTACGACTCCAATGCCATCCGGGTGGACAACGTGATGGGCCATCAGATTGGCCATATTCCCCGTACCATGGCAGCCAAGCTGGCAAAATACATGGTAAGTTCGCTTTTCGAATATGTACATCGAGCAGGGTTGATAATTTTTCTGCCAGGACTCGAAAGATCTTCTGATAGAAGGAATCCTGAGCGGTGTAAAAGGCGATTTTGACTGCCCAGTTCTTTTGAAGCTTTTCGGCACCAGCGATCCTGTGAAACAGGCGGAGCTGAAACAGCAGATGGAGAAAGACAGATTGCCTTTGGGAGATCTTAAACGAAGGCTACAAGAGGAGAAGAGACGGCAGAAACAGCGTGAAAAGGAGCTTAAGGAAGCTGCGAAGAGATCGCGTGCGCTTGCCAAGGGAACGGGCCAACAGTGGCAGAGCCAGGGCGAGACGATGTTTGCCAACCTAAACCTGTCAACTCCGGACGATGCATACAGAGAGAGCCTCGAAGAACTCATCAGTCAGAGCATCACCTTAAATCCCAGAGAGATGGGCGAGGTTGTTGAGAAGTTTGGCGTGGATGAGCCAGACTTGGAAAAGATGCCGATGGCAGAAAACCCTCCGGGGTTGTCGACAGAACTTCTCTCGTACCAACGTCAAGGACTCGCCTGGATGATCGAAAAGGAGTCTCCGAGCCTGCCTGCTCCTGGATCCCAGGATGTCGTGCAGCTCTGGAAAAGATCAGGAAATTCTTTCACCAACATCGCCACAAACTACTCTACGAGACAGGCTCCTCCTCTTGCGAGTGGGGGTATCCTTGCCGATGACATGGGACTGGGCAAGACAATTCAGATCATTTCTCTCATTTTGGCCAACTCTCAACCCAAGATTGAAGGTGGTTCCAAGACAACATTGATTGTAAGCCCAGTTGGTGTTATGAGTAACTGGAGGGACCAGATTGAGGCCCACATCGACAAGGAAAAGGCTCTCCGTGTCCTCAAATACCACGGCTCAGGCAAGAAGGAAGCACCCAATCTTGATCAATATGACGTTGTCATTACGAGCTATGGCGCTCTTGCTACAGAGTACAACCCAGGCGCGAAGAAGCCTCCAGCCAAGGGCCTTTTCTCGATCCATTGGCGCCGTATTGTACTTGATGAAGGTCATACAATCCGCAACCCACGATCTAAAGGAGCTCTCGCTGCTTGCAATCTGAGAGCGGACTCCCGTTGGACACTGACCGGTACACCAATCATCAACACTCTCAAGGATCTTTACTCGCAGGTTCGGTTCTTGAGGCTCTCCGGAGGCCTGGAAGATATGGCAGTGTTCAATAGTGTTCTGATTCGCCCCCTGACATACGGTGATCAGGACGCCAGCCGCCTGCTCCAGGCGCTGATGTCGACTATCTGCTTAAGGCGTAGGAAGGATATGAAATTCGTCAATCTACGCCTTCCACCGATCAGGTCGCACGTCTTGCGTGTTAAGTTCCATCCTCATGAGCAAGAAAAATATGACATGTTCCTGTAAGTTTCTAAGCGACATGACATCTTGTTTTCGATCGCTAACGAGTGATATAGGTCTGAAGCCCAGGGTATGCTCTCGGAATATCAATCGAGGGAAAAGCAAGGTAACACGACATATTCCCATCTTCTCGAGGTTATCCTCCGTTTGCGCCAGGTCTGCAACCATTGGGCTCTTTGCAAGAATCGGATCGACAAGCTCATGGGTCTTCTGGAAGAACACAAAGTTGTTCAGTTGACCCCTGAAAACGCCAAGGCTCTACAGGACATGTTACAGCTCAGAATTGAAAGCCAAGAAGTGTGTTCAATCTGTCTTGACGTCCTGGAACAGCCGGTGATCACTGCTTGCGCTCATGCTTTTGATCGCCCGTGCATCGAGCAAGTCATTGAGAGGCAGCACAAATGCCCTCTCTGCCGTGCAGAGATCAACGACACATCTACGCTTGTCTCCCCGGCGGCTGAGCTAGGCGAGAACACAGATACCGTTGAGGCCGATCCAGACGCCCCAAGCAGCAAGATCGAAGCCCTTATCAAGATCTTGACCGCGCAGGGACAAGCCCCTGGCACCAAGACAGTCGTCTTCAGCCAGTGGACCTCATTCCTCGATATTGTCGAGCCCCACATCAAACGCAACGGTATCCTCTTCGCGCGGATCGACGGCAAGATGCCGTCCGTGAAGCGCGACAACTCCATCTACACTTTCTCCAACGACCCGGACTGCAAGGTCCTTCTCGCCAGTCTGAACGTCTGCAGCGTGGGCCTGAATCTCGTCGCTGCAAACCAGGTCATCCTTGCGGACAGCTGGTGGGCCCCCGCCATCGAAGACCAGGCCATGGACCGTGTCTACCGGCTGGGCCAGAAGCGCGAGACGACCGTGTGGCGACTCGTCATGGAGGGGAGCATCGAGGACCGCGTCCTCGAGATCCAGGAGACGAAACGCAAGCTTATGATGGCCGCGTTCCGCGAGACGGGCAAGAAGAGGAAAGCGGAGGATAGAGCGGCTCGGGTGGCAGATCTGGAGAAGTTGATTCGCTGAACGTTTCTTTATCCGTGCAGCAAGATGTCTCCTTTTTACCCAAGCTCTTACTTTCGGATCTTCTTGTTACTAAGTTTGTACTGATCTCTGTATGATGTTTTCGGCCAGATAACTTATGTTTTGGATACCTTTTTTTCCTTTATTATGTATCTACTTCTCTAATGTCAACCTGATTTTGAACTTTAATATTTTGGGGGGCTTGACTTGAGTGTGATGTCAATATGAATATCAATATCAATTAAATTTTGGAAACCAAGTCGGAAGTGAACAAGCAAGCAATAAATAAATACATCGTCTCATTTGGAAGATCACATTTACATCTATTAGTGCCTAGGTAGATAGAAGACACTATCCCGAAAGATGACAGGTTGAGATTTGCAAGTTTGGACGGAATATGATGGAACATTAATGTTGACTGAAAGATACAAAAAAAACTCCGGCAAAGAAGGAGGAGAGGGAAAAAAAAGACAAAGAGGTTTTAGTTTTATCCGAGTCAGAGTTTCAATAAATCACATGATGCTAGCAAGCTTTCATTATCAATCATGAATTAATTAAAAAAAAGAAACATTAGAACCCGTTGGACTTCTCGAATGAAGCCGTGTCCCCAGGAGCCACCAACCTAACCCAACCCGTTATCCTCATGTCCCATGTCCCGTGTCACCCATGTTTCCATCCCACTTTCGTTTTCCCTTTTTTTCGTTTCAAACGCATCAATTCCCTTCCATTCAACTTTCTCTAGGAGAAAAGAAAAGAAAAGAGAAAATAAGCGAAGAACAGGAATGGTAGGTTATGTATGTATGCAGACAATGATACAGGAGTAGATAAAATAAGGCAGAGCAGGCGATTCCAAGCAGTTAATTAGTAAAAGAAAGATCAACCCGTGGAACCATGAGAGGGTATCCTCGACGCTCCTTCTATCCATATCCATATCCACAACCGAAAAAAAAACGTGAGACCGTCCGTTCGGGTATATGTAGGTACCCAATGCAGCTGACCTGATCTGGGTTTCCGGTTCGAGAAGATTGGTATTTATCGGCAGAAAAAAACTGAAAAATACTATGAAGAAAGAGAAAGAAGAAATTTGGTATTTTGGGTATCTGTGTTTTCCTGGGTATCATCATAATCATAGGACGCACTGGGTCAAAGAAAAGGGCTGGCTAGCTAGCTACAAGAAAAACCAATAGTGAGAAAGTGTCATCAACAGATAATCGTCAGAAAAATAGTTTTGAACTGTACAGGAGAAAAAAGCATCATTGCTGCTTGCAGCTGGACCGACCGTTTTCATTTTGAGCTTGAGATTGGGGAGTCGGACATTTGGGTGATGGTTGTCCTTGTCCTGTGTTTTTGGAGCTCCCTTCTGTCCTTGCCTCAGTACTAGGGCCGTTGGTTGTCTGCTGAGGGTACTCCGTATCCTTATGGGAAGAAAAATTGTTCTGCGTCGCAGGCGGTGCAGGGTGCGATTGGCGTGTTGATTTCTCTGCGGCTTTCTCGGACACCGGAGGATTTGGGGTATGTATTGATGCAGCGGGTTCCACAGGTCGATTCGGCAAAGCACTACCCACCGAGGAAATCGGAGGCATCACAGCTGCTGGAGGGACAGTTACCATAGTTGGTTGTCGCTGAAGAAGGCTGGTATCCGGGGCCAAGGGGGGAGGCCCAACATTGTGTGCAGCAGGTGGAACAGGAGGTGTGGACGCAGCATTCTGCTGCAGTGGAACGTATGCATTTGGACGGCCATGGTAGTAATACGGAGGAAGACCCGCGTTCCAGCTGGTTAGCCCTGGAAGTCTCTGCGCCAACATGGCTGCTTGTCTTTCCGCCAACTTTTTCTGATAGGCCTCAGGATCATTCCGCCTCAGCTTTTCATCATCCAACTCCTGTTGAACATCCTTCTGTTCCTCCTCAGTCAATTTATCGTTGTCCTCCCTCTGGAACGTCTCCGTGAGAGCGATTTTGCAAATGATCTTTTGCTGGTCATCTTGAAGGATCTTGTCCAGCACAGAATCCTTGCCCTTAAATTTAAAGACATCTTCAGTCTTGACCTTTTTTACCGGGAAGAGATACTCCTTAACGGACTTTGATGCCGCGCGGACTGGGTTCTTCTTGTCAACCACGCGGAAAGAGAGCTGTGTCTTGAACACAGCCTTGTTGTAGATGACTTCTTCGAAGGTACCACCGGCAATAAAACGATAGACAAAGACATCCTTCTGCTGGCCAAGACGATATGCCCGCCCAACTGCCTGTTCTTCCCAAGTAGGGTTGAATCCGAAATCAAATATGATAACTCGGTTCGCACCAGGAATATTGAGACCAAGGCCACCGGCACGGGTTGAAATCAAGTAAACTTGCTGGTCAGAACCAGACTGGTTAAAACTCTTCGTAGCGTCTTGTCGACTGGCAATTGGAGTTCGCCCATCCAGGCGACGGTAATTTCGGTTGGAAGCTTGCAAGATGTACTCAATATAATCAAGGGTCGGAAGACTGTGAGAGAACACCAGGACCTTATCACCCAGTTTGATAGATTCTGAAATTATACTGTCCATTATCTTCACTCTGTGAGAGAGTTTGGGTGCCAAGAGATCAGTGACATTGGCAAAAAGTTCTCTTTGAGCAGCAATCATCATTTCCGATAAGCCTGCCTGGATGGCAGATTCATCTCCAGGCATTACCTCACCGTCAATATCATCGGACCTTCTATTTATCTTATGCCCGTCATTTGCTTGACCGAGAAGTTTATCCCTGAAGCAAGCTGGATGGTTACAACAGAGCGATAGGATTGCAAGCCAGGACCAGAGCTTCGGGTTTTCGACATCGCCTTTTCCTCCAAGCACAGAGTTGACATAGATGTCGTACGATTTCTTCTGCAAATCAGTCAAGGGCACGGTAATGACGAATTCGTTCTTTGGTGGAAGGCTTCCTTCGAGAACTGAGATGTCTGCACGGTTGACTTTTGGACTCAAATTCTCCTTCAGAACCTGAAGTTTCTTAAGAGATCTCCTTCTCTCAGTGTGGGTGCTGTCAATGTATAGCCCTTCCTCTATAGGCTCAACGTAGTTGGCTTTGAATTGAACAAGATTCCCGAGGTAACCGGGTGCAATCCAATCGACCATCGCATAGTAGTCGAGAAGATTGTTTGCAAGAGGAGAACCGGTCAAGGCAATGCGACTCTTGGACTTGAATTGGCTTGTCGCAGCAGCGATACCAGCCGACCGATTTTTCATCTTGTGGGCTTCATCGGCAACGATGATGCTCGGGCCTTCCAGGAGCTGTTTCTTGATCCGTCTATGCTGGCTCTCTTGCAAAGGCTTTCCTCTAGCCTTCGTTTCATTGTTAAGGACCCAAGTTCGAAAAATCTCATAGCTCATGATCAGGACACCACCATCTTCGGCCCAGGCCGATAACTCTTGGATTCGGTCATGGAATGCGCTTGCGCTGGTGATCTTCCGGATTTGCCCCAGATAACTTTTTCGTGGTGTCCACATTAGAAATTCCTCGTACCAATTCTCTATCAATGATGAAGGACAGAGGATCAAAGATTGTGATCGACGGAAGCATTCAGGTACCTGCTTCCGTACAGCCGGGTCACTTGAGGCAGCCGCTGCAGAGATGGTGACAAGGAGTGAAATTCTTTAACTGTTAGATTCTATCCATAAATACACCGGCAAAGATGAGTTACTCACACTTGCATTGTCTTGCCCAAGCCCATGGTATGAGCTAGAAGGCATCCTTCGCGCTTTTCGTCCTGTATCAGCTCACGCCACATAAACTGGATACCGCTAAGTTGGTGCGGCTTAACACGTCGGCCGATGTGAGGATCGAGGTATATGACTGGAGTCTCGAAGCTAACAGCTTGAAGCTTGGGATCATTGTTACTGACTCCGAGGCTTTCCAGTTTTCGTTCCAGTCGTTTTCGCTGTTCATCCTGGAGGGCAACACGACGCTGTGCGCTCTCCAGATTTCTCTTCACTTCCTGACTCTCTTTAACCTGCCTTTTTCGTTTTTTATGAGGTGTATGGGAGGAGGCTTCCTGTAGATTATTTTCCAACTCATCAGCCGAGCTATTGTCCTCAGTTGCTGGAGTTGTTCCTGCACCAGCCCTATCTCCCCTCGTGTCATAATACTCCGAAAGATGCGTGGAAAGTTGACTAGCAAATGTTTCAAAACTACCCTTGTCAGCTAGAGCATTCTTCACGTGGGTTTTTGAGATCCCTTTATCTGTAAGCCTGACGCAGTTGACCCAAGATATGTAAAGAGACGCCGTCCGCATGATGATCTGGCTCTCGGTAATATTCAGGCTACGTATCTTTTGCGCGTGATTGAGTATATTCCTGAGAGCTTCACGCACGCGGCCCCGCAAATCGGAAACGTCATAACGTGGGATATGTTTCGCCATCTGGTCTCGCTCTTCGTCAGGTAGACTTAATATTAATTTTGTCAACAGTCTCTGGCGGTCTTGGCGTTCTTCAAGCACGTCCCATAAGATCCGAGAAATGCCTTTGAAATCGTTGACATCAGGGAAGCTATGCCTTTTGTGAAATTTACCATCGTCGTTCTTTGAAGCTGCATCTTCGTGACCACGTAATTCTCCAGGAAATAGAGGAGAGGGGGGCGAAAAAAGCCATTCCAGATTCACGGGGGGTTCGTCAAGCTTCTCATCGGACGGTCGCACAGGATTTAGAGGAGGCGTTTCAATTTCGAATTCCTCAGCTGCCGCAGGAGGGCTTCGCGTAAGATCGATGCACTCAATTTCCTGCCCGCGTATAGATATTGTTGACGAAGGAAACTGGTCTGCTGGAAAACCTTGTTTACGAGCAGAAGGACTAGGTGTCTGGGCCTGCGTATGTCTGTCGGACTTACGTCTCTGCGCTCGCACTTCCCTCCTCATGCCAGAGGGGCTACTATTTTCGTCGCTGTTAGACGAAGATTCAGATTGGACAGGTGATGCCTCTTGCTGGACTTCGTCAAGTTCCATTGGACCATCATGAGACCCCAGGCGGCTGTTATCAGAGTCATAATCGATGAAATCATCGAGGGAATCTTCAAAACCGTCAGACTCTGAATGAAGAGATTCTTCGTCTTCGGGATGGGAAACTGTCTTCGGAACAGGCCGTTCTCTCGGTACTAACGGAGCCCGCGGTGGGCACTTGTCTTGTTCCAAGACTGAAATACGCCATTTTTGCGCCTCGATGTTGAAGATTGTCTGTTCCATGCTCTGGCATTGAAACTGTAGGTCCGGGACCTTGACATAGTCGTTAAAGCGAATCTCTTTCTGAATCCTTTTCAGGCGCTGTTCCAAAAGACTGATATCTTGTAATATCGCTTTCGTTTGTTGATTCCTGCTTCTATTTCTCTTTGCCATCACCCATATTCGCCGAGCTTTCCTCTCTTCCCTTGGTAGTTGGTCTTTTCGCCATTTGTCTTCGTAATCTTTTACACATTGAGCGATAACAGAGTCCACCTCGTCGAGAGTCAGATATCTTGACTTGCTCTGCGTAGCCTCCTGTCGCTCATCTTCAATTTCACGCCATGTATCAGGGTCATATTCCCCTTCTGAGCCCGAATCGCCATACAGAGGGTGGATATGTTCGTCACCATCATTAACCGGGTATTTCTCAAGAAGATAATCGTACGGGTCACGGGTCTTCAAAGACCTTGTCGATGATAGAGGACCAGGGACTTCCTCGCCACTCAACTGAGGCCACTCAGCTATCTTTTCTTGAGAAACTGTCACTTTGCCATCTCGCAAAGAATAAAGCGTAAAGAACTGCGGCTTGGAGCTTCCAATTGCAGAGCCATTGTAGGGAATCATAGCCCATTGCTCATTGTCCTTGATAGAACCGAGGTTTATCGGTCGCTGACGGTAAAGATGGTTCAGGCAGTTGTTGACAAAGAGCCGTTGCGCGGTTGGAAATCCAGGGCTAATAATTGTGAAGCTGTCCTCCTTCTCGTCATCTGGCAGTATCGGATAGAACAAATCATCTGGACAGAGTTTCTCTGGACCAATGTACCATTTCTTGGGCTGTGCGAGGTCTGATAACTGACGACTCTTTTTAGTGGATACACTGTCCGCCGCAGCATGGGTCCTCGCACTGAGATCGAGCCTCCGTCGCTTCTTTCCGCGTTCATCAATATGATAATGTTCCTGCTTGCGTAGGCGTGGCGTTGAATTTGAAGTGGTCATCTGCTTTTCAGAACGAAGAGGAAGAACAGGCTCGCGACGAGGGCTCGTGGTGTCTTTATTGAAATTGTCAATTTTAGCTGCATCCTTTAGAGCCGATGACGAGCTATCTACATTACGACGGGCTTGGTCTTCAGAAGGCTGGTCGAGAGTCCCGATTCCCGTTCCACTAAAATGATTTGTACCGAGACCAGGAGGAGTAATGAAAGCAGGCCTTAGTAGTCTCGGTTGCGGAGCAGAAGCTCTGGGTGGTGAAAATTGAGGTAGCTGAGCTGGTGACTCAGGCGCACATACGGAAGCCGCCGCGGAAATATAACCTTGAGGAGAGAAAGCACGTGCATGATCTGCAAACGCAGGATTTCGCGACAGAGTGCGCTGATACTTCACCGATAATTGACGGAGGTGATCGATCGCTCTGCGAATACTGCTGTAATGGCCAACCGCTTTCAGCCCGAGATCTTCACGAAGAGTATCTCTGTCTACATCGTTCAGGAGAGTTTCTCCGTTGATGAAGTTATCGCGGAGTGCAGCTTCGAAGGATGCGGGGTCTGGGCGCGGAGCTGGGGTCGCGGATTGAGACCATGGCGTCGCAGGATTATGGCACAGGTAAGCGACAACTTGATCAACCGTCCAGTCAAGCGGATCGTCAAGGTTCTGATCCATTTCGTCGATTATTCTTAGCACCGTTAGTTCTTTGAAGTAGCGGAAGCTGCGGAGCATTGGCAGCGCGAGAATAAGTAAAAGGACGTACCACGGGCTTCATGGAACTGCAAATAAAGAGGATAGATAAGTATAGCAAGGGGCCACTTCAGCTTCAAAATAAGTAATAACTGCAATTGCGATACATGGAGTGGACCGTGAATAACGTCAGGCAGCACGCGACTTGGATGGCCGAAGCTTTGCGGCGAATGCGTGAGAGCTGCTCAACCACCAAGGGTCCGGAACACGAGAAGCGCAGTGAAGTTGTGGACAGGACTCGTCCGAAGTCAGCAATATAAACAGCGGCGCCGGCTCCACGGCCGCCGCAGCGATGCTGTCTGGCGCGTCGATGCCGCGGGGGGGTTGTCGAGAGACGAGTTTCAGACGAGCTTCAAGATGTATGCGATGGCAGATCGGGCCATCGACGGCCTCTTTTCTGCCGCGGGCGGTGAGGCGGTCGGTGAGGCGGGCGCACCAGTGGCCGCTCGTGTGCTCGACCCCGCCGTTGCCAAGCCCCGCGACGCGCTGCTGCTCTGGAGGGGTCGATGCCGCTTAATAATTCTCGTCTTTCTCACCTTGACGTCGTTGTTTTCGTCACTTAAGACTCTCTCTGATCGCATCTGTCATGCCAATTGTGCAGTGCCAGGGCTGTGCAGATCAGTAGTGCCATCAATGGACGAGTCGATCTACTCCACCTACCCTCCCCGCCTGGACCCCGCACAGGAGCGGTTCCTGGTGACGACGGTGAAGGACTGGACCATTCACAATGGCCTCACTGTCAGGCCGTCTCCGGCGTCTCTTCCAGAGGGAACTGATCCGAAGGGAGTTTTAGCGACTAATGCGCCAGTGACTCTGTTCCCCAGTCCTTTTCCGAAGTCATGTTTCGAGAAAGCAAAGGCGGTTCAGACCGTGTACAATGAGTTATACGCGGCTATAGCTTCCGACGAGGCATGGCTTGGCAAGATTATGGAAGAGTGAGGATCCTTTTTACTTCTGCTGTTAAAGTGATACAAGACGCTTTTTGTCGTCTTTGCTTTGGTATATTATTAAACCCATTTGCGTTGACGTAGTTTTGGCTAAGAAACCTTTGAACCTGTAGACTCATTGATGTGGACGACTTCCTCTCGAAACTATGGAATGTTCACCTGGCTGTGAAGGAAGAGGGCTATGTTCAGCCTCTCTCTCTTGGTCTCTTCCGGTCTGATTATATGGCCCATACGCCGCCAAACTCGAACACAGCCTCGTTGAAGCAGGTAGAATTCAACACGATATCTTCATCTTTCGGCGGTCTGTCATGTCTCGTCACTGCAATGCACTCCGAACTGCTTTCCTCACCGCCAGGTCTCGCAGTCAGCTATCCGCCACATCCGTTGTTGGATGGAAGGCTACCACCTGAGAATACCGCAGTCCAGACTCTGGCCGCTGGACTAGCTGCAGCACATAATGCTTATGGACCATCAAAGTCCTCTCCTGCTCTCCAGTTGTGTGTCCTCTTCGTCGTACAGGAAAAGGAACGGAACATTTTCGATCAGATAGCACTCTCGACGCAACTCGTCAAGCACCACAAGATACCAGTTTTCCGTCTCGTCACTTCGGAGATTCTTAATCAGACGTCCATACCATCTTCTAATGCCTCCAGGCCTCTCATATACACGCCGCCTCATTCCCCTTCCACCCCGTTCGAAGTGACGACAGTTTACCTCCGCAGCTTCTACGCTCCTACAGACTACAAGTCAGAGCGTGACTGGGATGCCAGGATCCAATTGGAACGCTCCGCAGCGATAAAATGCCCTACCGTCCTCAACCAGCTTTCCGGGTGCAAGAAGATTCAACAGGTCCTTGCTGAACCTGCCGGGCCGGACAACCTATCTCGCTTCTTGCCTCGCACGGATCCCAGCATAATCGCAAAACTGCGGGAGACCTTCGCTCCGCAGTACGACCTTTCCTCCGACGGCCGCGGAAGAGAGCTGGCCCTGAACCCTGAGACAGCAGCGAACCATGTCCTCAAGCCACAACGCGAGGGAGGCGGCAACAACGTCTACAAGACCGATATCCCTGGTTTCTTGCGATCCATTCCAGAGACGGATTGGAAGCGGTGGGTCCTGATGGAACTGATCCAGACACCTCCCCTGGCGAGGAACACGGTCCTCAGGAGCGACGGCGAAGTGCTGAGCGGGAACGTCATCGGGGAACTGGGTATCTTTGGAACCATACTCTGGAAAGACGATGGCACAATCTTGCACAATGAGCAAGGCGGGTGGCTAATGAGGACGAAGGGGAAGGAGCATAACGAAGGAGGTGTGGCGGCTGGGTTTTCTTCTCTAGACAGCATTCTACTTTTCTAAAGTAGCATTACGGAGGCTTTAGTTTTATTTCCGCGATAGAACGTGCCTAGATTAAATATGAAACTCATTGTTGTATACAGTCCGCAAGAGAGTATTTACCGAAGCATCCTCATTGTAAGATGGCGTCTAGGTAACAGATTGTTTACTTTATCTAGCTTTAAACGCTCATTTTTAGTCAGAGAGTAAGAAGAGACAGTGCTGAGAAGCAGCACAGAATTCATAGTTAAACACAGTTGAGGCTAATTACAAGTTACTGAAGGATATACTCATCACACAGGTCTCTGGTAAGGGAAAGAGGGAAAGGAAAGAGAGACTTCCATCGCCCATCAATTAAATCAAACTCATAGGCGAGTTGAAGTAATTGACTTGACCTGCTCCTGAGAAATGAAATTGGGATCTGATTTCATTAGAAGATGAAACTAAGTGAACTGTCTGACAAGAATAACACCAAGGAACGAGTGTGCAGAGGGGCAAACACCTTTGTCTAAGGTAATTGAGTTCAAAACACATGAGTAGAAAAAAGTGGATTTGTGGAGATAAAGGAAGTCGGAGAGTATCTTGATCTTTTCTTCTTTCTTGTTCTTAGACAAAGGACACCTAAAAATATTGAATGAGATAAAGAGAGAAAGAGAAAGAAATAAAAATAAAGGATAAGTAGCTACTAGATACTGCAGAAACGGATCCCAACGCCCCGCAACTTTAAATGTCCAAAAGAGGAGTCAGTAATGCACACCCACATAGCACCACTCAAGGCGACGGATACGAAGCACCCCCGAAGCGTCTGATAGACTCGTTAAGGTACTGCTCCACACTAGAAGGCATACCATCCCCCTGCATATTCTGTGGCGTGAAAGGATTGTTTCGGCGCATAACCTCGTCAGTGTTGGTATTCAGCGCATGGCGGCGGTTATTGAGGATGGAGTACGGGCCAGAACCGTTGAAGCGGTAGCGGTTGAACCATTGGGGCTCAGGTTCAGGTTCGGGCTCAGTGGATTCAGGTTCAGGCACTGGGGCCTCCGGATCCTGTTTGATGCGTTTTTCAGCCGCAGTCTCTTGATGAGATGTTTGCTGGTTGATAGATTCCAACGAAGGGAATCCGTTTCGGCACGTTTGACGGGGTCGTATGTCACTGAACGGACTGGAGAGGACGGCCTTTTGTGGCTTGTCGACAGGGGAAGCTTTGGATGCGGGTTGATCGACTCCAGGTGGTTGGGAGGCTCGTTGGTGACGGTTTACCGTGCTCCAAGGCATGAGGATTCTCAAATTGTTGGGAGCGTTTCTATGACCTCTGGAACCCTTTTTCTGCTGGTTATCGATATCAGCTTGTTCCCGAGATCCGTGGCGTCTTTCTATCTTGGGAAGACCTGACGCGCGAAGCTCTTCGTCGTCTGAATCGGGACTTGCCTCTTCTCGTCGAGACTCATGAGCGGTATTGATGGTATTATCCTCTTCTGACAAAGGAGCCTCAGTGACCTCTATTTCCTCTCCAGCCTGTGACACCCGCAACCCATTTATTGACGTGCTGGGACACTTCCATCGTCTCGTACGGCTAACTTTGGCGTTAGGCTCTTCTCCAGGTTCATTCTCTTTGGATTTCTTCGAAGATTTCCATGGTAGTTCGCTTGGGTCAAGCTGCTGCCACGTATCAAGCTGCCGTTCTAGTGCCGTCTCTGAGAGCCGGTAGAAGAGATCAATAGCGCGAGCAATACGCCTGCTTGGAATATGCGGTCGTCCGTTCTCGAGGAAAGTATCCAAAGGGAAATAGACAGGTTGTGCTGGGATAAGCGTCTTCGCCCGCAGACGAAGCGGAACACGCTTGGCACCGTCGGAGGTTGGATCGGTGTATTCCACAACCATAGTGGTATTATGTGCTATCTGGTCTGGGGTCCAACGTTCGACACGCTCTACTTCCACTCTGGCTATTGTTCCACGGCGGGTTGCCCAGCAGGATAGCCCCAGCGAGCTTCGAGCTTCACGCTCTCGTCGCATGTTGAGGACATTGTCTGAAGGTAGATCACTTGTTGTCATCCGAGCCTTGATGTCACGGTAAGTCAATCGACTATCGGTGCGCATCCAGTATTCCAGGAGCCATCCAGGCGGACGAACGGATATGTATCGTGGAAGGAACGTGAAGTTACGAAGTGGAGTTCCATTGGCGTCTTTCACAACCATCCCATCCTCAACTAAATCCGTTATAGGCATCTGTTGTTCCTGGGAAGGCGGGTCCAATCTAAAGAGAATAGGCGGAAGATTGGCTTCGGAGTATGGTGCATGATGAGGATGGGTACATGTATGAAGCGGGTGTGGAGTGTTGGTATCTGCAATGTTGGTCAGCTTATTCTCTTCTGAAAATGGAGGACTGACGGACGATGACATGATGTGTTATTCTGCTGCGGACCTACTATCTTTGTTAGTTAATCTCCACCACAAACAAAATTAGTAGATGACATACTATTTGCGGCTGACGCATATGATGCCTGTGACATACTGTCTGTATGACCTCCAGAAACCTGCAGTTGATCTTCTCTCTCAACACATGAAGTTGAATTTGTTGAGTTGTCCATGTGTGGGCGCTGTATGTTGGATGGGGACGACATGGTAGTATTAACTAGACATTCACTTTCCCGTAGAACATGTTCACTGGGATAGGTGTCGTGAATAACAAACTGCAATATGTTTTTTGATTTCACTTTCTGTCAAGGGGGTCCTGCTTCTCATCAAGGCAATGCAGTGTAAATTAGAGATTATGACGCGTCGAACAACAGCAGAGGCCTAGACACTCGACTAGCTTGATATTAGAAATAGGATAACAGTGTTAGTGGAAGCAAACTCGGGTAAAGAAACGAGGATCTATTGGATAAGGTGGAAAGTTCCAGTTTCGATAGGGGAAAATCCTTAACGAATGATGAGCCGCTGCTCCTTTAAACAAACAGCACGGCTTTGCTGGGAGGTCTATGATGGATTATCAGTGATGTGAAAGGAGCAAACACAGGGTCAAACCCCCTCAAGCCTTCCTGGAATCCAGCTAAAGCCTTATTCCGGAGAGTTACTTCACCATATCTATCTTTTTGAATGCATTATAGACACTTACCCTAGTGCATAGTTTCAATTATTGGCGAAACTGGGTAAGTCTAATTGTAAGTTTCGAGTTATTCACTAGTACTTTCACTTCTAGGAATGAATTCGGAAGTTCTTGATACCTTTGCAAGGTGAAAAGAACTTTTCCCTCCCAAATGACTCAGGAATATTCAACACCATTCATTCTACGTCCTATTACACAGTTGGTGGCTTCATCTCGGAAGTGATGGATACCGGTGTATGATGAAATAATTTCAGCTGTTATATTTTATGGATTTTGCAAACGAGTTCTATATATAAGTTTCGAGAACGTGTTTGCTTCCGTAGAAACCAGGGTAACTGGTATAACACTCATGAGACCACAAGTTTAAAGTAGCAAAATAATATCAAGCAACTTATAGCCTACAACTCTGTAGTCTGACACTTACGTATCATCAACACGGAATGGTCAGGGTATGTCGTAAGCCTACGATAAGAATTATATGTCACGATTGTCCCGCTTCGAGCCAAGTAATCGAAACCGGTTCTTGCGACGAAATAGCATACCTAGCTGCATGTTAGTTCATAATTTTTCAGTCATAATTATATGGTTCTTGGGAGGGTATCAGATAATGAACTGCCGCTCTTAGTAAACAAAGGATTTTTTTCTTGCAGGTCAGTAAGCTGGAGCGTATGCGCGATTATAATCGAAATGTTAAAGCCGAGAAATTTTACGAGGATAATGAATACCTAGGTACTAATATATAGGAAAAAGAATTATATTTAGAAGCAAGCATCATTATCAAGCATGATCAAAAACAGAATTGGATATTGAAAAAACGAAATCAGAACATGCACATGACACCGGATGGTAGATTGTTTACAGTGAACTCGGCGGGAGAATTAATAGAAGTGAGAAATCGGTACAACAAATGTTCCAAGTCTATTTCAGCGACGGAAAAGCGGCACTCGAGGTGCTGGCGAATTGCCAATTGCCGAAGTCGGCCCAGGAATTAGTGTAGACAGGTGAAATAAGACAAGACAAAAATACAAAAAAAAAAAAAAACTAGTCAGCGCTCGCGCCTTACTGACAAAATTCGGCAGCTCCTGTGCTGCGGCCCTGCGAGGGGACGTGGGGTTGACAACCATATAGATAAGGTTATGCCACCGTCGGAACTATAGCCGTGGACGGGGGCCCTCTTGGCATCCAACTTTATGTGAACCACGGGGTTCGTACCGTGAGGCATCTCCAAGAATAAATACCTGATTCGAAAACAGAAACTCAAAAGGACAAACAGACAATCTCCAGAACTTCCGTATACAACCGATATAATCCAGTGTCTCTTCCCAACGTTGAACAACAAGTCGTGAACATCATCTCAGGACCAGAAGTCCTAGTCTCTTTCCCGTCTAAAAGTCGATGGGCTCCTTTCTATATGGGAGGAGCTCTGCGAGGGCTCTCTCACCCAGGTAGTACTGCTGGATGAGGACGTCGAAAGGCACGGGCGATCCGGCCCTCGTCATGTCCTCATCCAGGACAGAGCAAATGCTCTCCTTGTCCACAGTTTCTTTATTGCATTCGCTCTCGGCGAATACGCTCTCAAGGCTAGGCGAGCAAATTGCGGTGTCCACAAAGCGGTACACCTGCGGCCCATTGGGGCCTAGAGTCAGGGTTGGTGGCTCGAAAACTTTGTCAAAGGACCCCTTCTCCATATAGTTGTTATAAAACTCGACGTCCTCAGAGTCCATCGAAAGACGGCGTACAAAAGGAGAGTATCCGGACCCGGACAGCTCGATCTCCCGTGGGTCAACCACGGCCTCTGGAGTCTGAGGACTCGGTGACGAGGATGGCGTGTTATATTCAACAGCCCCAAGGAGTTCCAGGAGCTGGCGCTCGCTTTCGCGATGCGCTATATAGTCGTCGATTGTAAGGCCAGTATAGTCAACAGATTTTGCCTTGACGGGCTCATCGCACTCCATCTCGGAACTCTCGTCGGAGCATCCACTGCTGGCCTCTGACATAGTCTCGTCAGACGAATACTCTTCACTCTCCTCTGGTATCACACATCTCTCGACAGATGGCTTGGTCGTAGGTCTGGTGGTAGATTGCTTCTTAGCGTACTGATCAGGGACCGGGATTCTTCCGCCTGCTTCACCTAGTTGGGGGTCGATAAGTCCCGGAGTCAGACCGCGAGTGGAGTTAAGAGCCGGATCGATTCCCTTCTGGATCATCGCCTTGACAATCTCACCCTCGAGCTCAGCTGTCTTCTTGTTTCCCGAACCCCAGGCAAGCATCGAGAAAGCCTTACGAAATCTCACGCCACGTTGCTGTAAGGCATTTGGCTTTATTCTAAATATCGGATGCATACGGTTGGTGATGTCGCAGAGACGGATACGTCTATCGAGTCTCATCCAGGCCTCAACACGGAACTCCTCGACATTGGAGGAGATGTTGTCAGGTAGTACCGGGATCTCACGCAAGTACTGTCCGTGGATAGGATACGACATTGTTGGTGGCTCGTCGGTGCGCGCGTTTGTGACAGGAGGCTTGAAGACGTACATTATATCGGGAAGATTGTTGATAGACCAGTTCACCTGCTCCGGATGGTGGGAAGTCACGTTGCGAAAATCATTAGCTGCAATTGCACTGTGCTGGCGCGGCACGGCATAGCCTCTAGCAGGGCTTTTCTGCAGCGTTCCTTTCTTGCACTGGGCAAGCTTGGCTGCCTTCTTAGAACGAGAGACAACCATTTTGAGATGAAATTTGTAGTCTTGACCGAATTGGTTTTTGAGAGAGTCAGTGCAGTGGCCAAAGGGCTAGAAATTGATAGTCTGTCGGAGAACAACAGGTCGGCTTCAGAATTTCCAATTGGCGGATCCGGCTCTCGCAGATATAATTCCACGAGCGACTAATATTGCAATCTCGTTTTCGCAAGGTGCCAGATTGAAGAACAGAAACAAGCTATCTTCTCGAGATAGGGGAGCAAAGAAGACGGCCTCAGGCGACAGAGCTGCTCTTAAGAACGCAATTGGATGATAAAAGTGATTGTCCGAAGGAATCTCGGGAGATGTCACAAAGTGGAACTCGAGAGAACGGAAGAAGTGGACTGTCGAAATCGGAGCTCTGACAGGAGAAAGAAGTAGTCCTTACTAATAGAAGTAGATACGATACTCGAAAAAGCGCAAGCTGCCTTTCAGAGTCTAGTTGGACAGAACAGAAAAAGCGGAATTCCGAACAAGAGCTCGAACAGCAGGAGTTCTCGAAGACAGAAGGATACAGTAACTCGAGCGTGTATAATCCGTTCTTCAGAGCACAATTGTGTGAAAGCAAACAGTGAACGTTGAAGGTATCACAAGGTAAATTTACAGAGTGGAAGGAGGATAGGAGAGTGGGTAGTCAGAACTGTAGCTCGGACAAAAGAAAGGAGTAGCTCTCGGAGACAGAAGGATATAGCAGACTGAAGTGAGCGCAATCTCTTCTTGACAGTACAATTGAGTGAAAGTGAACGTCTGAAGTGGTTTCAGAACAGATTTCACCACGGAGAGGAGATCGAGAAAATAGGAGAAGCGGATTGTCCGAACAAGAGGTCGAACAAAAGAAGTTCTCGGGGCAGGAGGCTGGAGACCGTACAATCGACCGAGTAGAAGTCGTCCTTATGAGCCCAATTTTGTGAAAGCGAGTACTTGAGATGACCACCGTGAAGACTTGAAAATGTTCGTTCGAAGACTTTGATATGAGCGAGAGAAGACGATTGTGAGATCTTGAGAAAGCAATTGTGTTCTTTGGGAGAGATGATTTCGAGAAAAGAAAGAATTTGTGGGAAAGAAATACATACTTAACCGAAGGGGCATTCATTCACTTTCATTTATAGTTCTTGCTGAATGAGGCTGGGGGTGCCTTGTGGGTGAATGAGTGCTGGAGGGCACCCCCCCCCCTCCCCCAAAACAACATCTCAGTTCCACGAGTGTCACTGACGCTAAGTACGCAAAGTTACAGAAAACAGGAAGGAGAACATAAGATTGTCGGGCCTGTAGAACTAGAGTTGTCGTTAGGAAGAAGTCAGCAGATCTCGAGGAAGATATCCAAAGAAAAACCGTTATCTCATATTTCTAGTCGCTCTCACTGATATCCCAAAACCTTTCACATCCAAAACTTCGTTCTATTAATTCTCCTGTTTGTACAGCTTGAATCTCCCTTTCTAAGGATGATATAGTAACCTTGCCCGATGCTCCCCCGCTATGGTCTGTTCCCAGTCGTCGTAGTCCAAAAAAGTTTTCTGCTCAGAATCGGATGGTCTGTCCTTGCTCTCGTCGGTAACCCAGTCCTCGTAGGTCTGTCCGCTCTTTTTCAGGTATTCCTGCAGTTCCATTGTCGTAGTGCTCTCTTCGGCTTCGTCGATGGAGTCCCGTGCCTGTCTACCGGTCACAGCAAGATTGGATTCCTGGTCTGGGTACTCGGGGAAGTTTTCCCTCCACGTATCTTCAAAGGTAGGGTGCCTGCGACTTCTGCGAAAGACCAACGTTAGTTTCTGTTCGAGCGCGTCAGTAGTGCCAATAACGTACCTCTTGCGTGGCCGCGGCTCATGCCTTTGAGATTCGGTAGTGTTACGGATAGGAGCAAATTCATTTGCTGCCCTATGCGAGGTCCGCTTCAGACGCGGAGAGCCCTGCTGCGAAGGATGCCTGGTAGAATCGAAGTCGTTCCAGTTATCTGGAAGAGGGATACGCCCTCCAGCTTCTCCTACAGCGGGGTTAATAAGCCCAGGAGTCAATCCTCTCGTTGTGTTCTGCGCCGGATCAAGTCCTACTCCCTCCAGTGTACGAGTAATTGCAGCGATAGATGAACCAGATCCCCAAGCAGCCACGTTAAACTCCTGTCTGAACCGATAGCGCCGCATCTGAATTTCGCTGGCTGTGATCTTGTAGGCTGGATTAACACGGTCGATGATGTCCTGCGGGGTGATGCGACGATCCATGCGAGACCAGGCCTCCACTCTCCATCCTTCAACCCTGGATGATATCTGATCCGGGAGCACGGGGAAGTAATTCACTTGGTTGCCGAAGATAGACGTCGTCTTAGGGACACGAGCCCTGGACTTTGTGTGAACTCCTTTCGGCTTAAGGACGTAGAGTATATCAGGCAGGTTATGGATACTCCAATAGCGTTGATCGGGTTTGACGGTGGTCAGGTCATCCTCCCTCGGCGCTCCTCTCCACCTGAGTTTCCCGACACTCTGCTCTGCAGTTTGATCTTGAGGTTGAGGCTGAAGAGAAAAAGGAGGAAGCCCTTGCGTGGGATTAGAAGATCTGCTCGAGCGTCCAGAGGCCGGGTTCAACGAAAAGGATGACATCTCCTGAAGCGAGCGTGACGTGGGACCGACTTCTGGAAAAGGGGTATTGGAACTCTCAGCGGCTGTTTCCAACTCATCTGCTTCCAGATGTGCTTCTTCCACCTGGCATTGGTCTTGGTCTGAAGAGACATTCTCTGCTAGAGACCGTTTCTTCTTTCCTGGGGTCCTAGTTTGTGGTGCCATCTTTGTTGTCTTTAGGAATGATGCTACTAGTAAGAAACCTATATAGGAAAAAAGAATATCTAGAGAAGAGTATAGAGTTGGAATATTTCTGCAGATTATATGAAGACAAAAAACAAGAAGTTATCCTTTGAAGTAAACTGCTTTTGGCTGAAATTTGTGAGTGGAGGAGGGAAGTGGCAGAAGTAAATCGACAGATTTATAGAATATACATAGAGACAGATTGGAGATAGTTCTTTCTACAATTCAGTTGTGAAGGACGCATCCTTTGTTGGTGGTAAATCATGCATTGTCGCTTTTTCTTTCAACTTGTGTAGGGATTGTTTGTTAACAGCGACAGAAAATAGAAGAAAGGGGTGTTTCTTGATAAACAAAAATGACACATCTTGACTGCTATTCCTCTATTCCTAAAGGGCCCAGATGGGCTGCCGTCCACGTGCTGTGAGATTTATACCTGTCATAGAGCTTTTTACCGATCTCACTGCAGTCTGTCTTTCATATACAAACGCGGTTGTCAAATTTAGCCGGCTTTAGTAGTCTGCTCATTTTGGACCGTATACTCAAGTGGAAAGTATTTGTGGTTTCTAAAGATAAATTATGTACGGCGTTCAAATGCAGGTGGTATCTAGGAATTTACAAGAATTTAAAGCAGCACAAGACAGCCTTGGAGCAGATAGTATATAAGGATGCATGAAAGGAACACGACTTTATCTTGCTGGACTAATGAGGCACCACAGTAAAAGACAAGAAGAAAACGACTGAGCTCCACTCCAGAGTGTTATTAAGATCTATGACATGCTACTAATATTGGGACCAGAATATCTGTTTCAAAGATACTAGAAGTGAGGTCCGCTGAAGATGCTGCGATAACGGTAGGCAATGGACATATCTCATCGCCAATGCATACAACGGTGACATGAAAAACAGCACAAGCATCGATGCATCGGGACGTGATATACTTGTTACGAGAGAAGCTGATGTTGGATAGATCAAGATTCTCTTGGATCCTTGATAGTATCGGATGGATTTTTGCTATAACAATGATGGCGCCTTGATGCCTCGTTCAACTCGCGGACTTATTGGTCAATGATTATAGTAGAGGGTCGAAAGCATACGAAGTTATGGCACAGGTTCAGGCGTCTGAATACGGCCTGATAAGAAGCTGTCTGGATATCGCATTCTCAAAACATCAATATAACGAGTTTGTAAAGATCAGGAATAGGCAAGGGGTGATAGCAAAACAACACCCTATGCTGCAAATTCTTGAGCGTGCCTCAACAGCAACAGGTAGATGCGGAAAAGTGTAGAGAATTTTTGAAGACAGGAAAAGCTTTGGGAAACCGTAAATAGCACGGCTTCGTAGGGATTCCTGCCATTTGCAACAGATAGCCAGCAGCCATGAAGACGCAGGACACACACAGAGTGTAAGTTCAAAAGATAGGATGAGATTGTTAGAGTAGGAACTCGAATAGGAGTTCTTAGAGCCTGCACGAGCAAGCTTTTCGTGAGTACTATAGATGAAGCTGGACTGAGCTCCATGCTATACAGGAACATATATAGAGCCTTATGTTTGAAATTGAAGATTATACTTTCTGATGTCGTATAGAGTGTAAAAATGGCTGGGTAGTCTAGAAATGGACAACTCTGGGCCATCAGGCAACATTGGTCGCGCCTTCACTTGCTTTGGGGGCCAGATCTCCCAAGCAGAGTGAGCCTCTTGAGTTGACCAGGCTCTCGTAATAGGGCAATATGAATGACCATTGATGACCTGGTGGGGAACCTTACAAAAATACCGCGACAATGACAGGAGCCAAGAGCAGGATTGCCTGGTGAAGTTTGTGTGTCGGTGAATGGTTTATCAGATCCACTCTAAAAAGTTGAAGCTGTGATTCACAGCCCCTCGGAGAATCCTCGATCGACGAGCCATTGTACGACCATGCAGTGTAAAAATCAAAATCCCTTTTTCTCCGTGTCCTCCCTATTGGTCTCTGATAGTGCACTATTCTTGGCTCACTCTAACTGTGTGACGAGAGCCTCCTTTTCCATGCGGTGGTATTGTGTCAATAGTTAACCTCAACATCCTCAGTTCTGTTTCTAGTGGTGTGACAGTTTTTAACCTTGTTGTCCGTTTGGAGTCCCTGGATTTTTGACTAGGATGATATATATTCTGATGAACTAGTCGAGGTTATTGCATGCATTACACACATGCAGAAGACAAAAATATCAGATCCTAGTAGGGCTTACGATGACACAGTCAGCAGCACAACACGACAACAAAGCGGGAACTGATGGACAGTCTAAGAGTCTACTAGGTTTACAGTATTCTGTCTATTATAACTGAAGCCTATGCACACAGAATATTCCATTGCAGAGGGGAAAGGCCGACTATTGGACGTGAGGACGGGCTGACTGCCAGAGCTCTCATGAAAAGCCGGGTAAGCAGTAGTCCTCCTCCATAGTAGAGGCGTCAATCGGTCCACTGATTATCTTTTTACGCAATATCAGTTTTCCAACATTACCCCATACTGCATAGAATTAGATCGAGACCTCCGCGGTTGGACCCCCAAGCTAGAAAAGCCGAAATCTGGGCACCCGCATCAGCTGGAGAGTTTGATCGTGGAGTTGCGATCGAGACCAATGCCCCGTCACCGGGTCAGATGACAGGAAGATGCAGGACGCTTCTTTGGGGCTGCCTTTTCTGGTCTTGGATCTTACCCCCATGCTGCGGACAATGAAATTCTTTGGCGAGAAACTCAAACGGCGTCTGCCGGCGACGGCACCAAGGGCGCCACATGGCGAGAGACCCTGGCTGTGTGCAGCTGTTGAATCGCAGAGGTTGTGCGCAACCTGGCTTGAAAACCACCTCTTGTGTGCACAGTATAGCAGTTCCTTGCACCGCCTTTTTCCTCAGGAATTCCTATGCTTAGTTGGGTTTGTTTTGATGCACAGAACAGTACTGACGCTTCGACTCTCTCTTGGAGCACTATGTCTAGTAGCCACGGCGACTCCAACTTCAATCCTTTCAACGGATCGCTGACTTTCTCTACAACTGAGTGGCTGGCAAAAGCCGAGAATTGAATTCAGCTGGTAGCTGAGGGGAAGCCTAGAGTAGGAGATTTGCTTGGTGAGAGCAAGCCTTTTTCATCTGTGCTTGAAGCCTTGATTCAGCCCCAGCAAAGCCTTGGCTGTTAAGCCTGTTATTGACTTAGCATAATTCTCTACGTTCCATGCGAGCACACTGTCAGCTACCTGATGTGCTAATATTACTCGTTAACCATTAATAGCAATTAGTAATGGGAGCCCAGTGGCCATCTCCAGTCAGTCAGCCGGGGTGTCGGGCTAAGAGAGGCATTCAGCTGGGGTACTGTAGCTCCTTGGCATAGCACCTACTTCTGCTGGCCACCCCGGATGCTGACCTCCCAACGGATAAGAATCGCGGAGACAGACTATCAACACTGTTAAATCACGCAAAGCAAAAACAACCAGGGTCCCTGACGACTCCAGACCAGTCAGTGTCTTTATTGGCGGTGAGTTTCCAGAAGGCATGCTGTTCGGGTCGGAATTAGCCTTGCCGCCCTTCAGGACATGGCGAAAGCCGCCTTGATTGTGTATGGTGAAGTACACAGGGTGACATCCTGGCGTCATGGGTTTCTGTTAATGGCACTCCTTGCGGTGATTCGCGCCAGTCAAATCGAGAATACGGGCTGTTCCTCTCGTGCCACGACAAAATATAAATGCCATCCCTCTTTCCCCAGAGCTGTCTCCTCTTCCGGAGAACAGGATCATCGACGGCCGTTATTTTTATGAAAGGATACTTGGACTCTTTAGAGCCTGCACTTATCAAGATACAGAGCCCAAAATGGCATCCGAAGATGCAGTGGAGGCGTACGTGATACCATACCAGGCAGAAGTCTGCCAAGGTTGCACTCTGAGCTAACAGTTTCTCCGGCAAATAGATCAGAGCCTCAGTTTCCACCGAAAGTCGTCGAAAAGAGTACTACTACCAGGCCTGCCTCCATATTTGAAGACCAGAGCGGACGCAAGCAGAGCGTGGCAAAGTTGACTGAAAACACCACGGGAAGGTTGGCTACCAAGAACTTTTGCAGGCTTCCAGCTCTGACCTGAGAATTACAGTGTCAAGAATCCCCTGGTTGGTATTCCAAAAGACCAGCTTCTTCGGGACGTTGAGAACTATGCGGAGGAATATAAGCTGAATGATATCCTTCCTATTCTGAAAAAGGGGGCCCTGGTAGCGCAGAGCCCTCGGGACTTTGAGAACATACCTGAGCTCGATGAGGATGAACGCCAAGCCCTACACGATGAGGTGACGCACCGATGGAGACATCCTTGGGCGCTTTACTATACTATTGTCCTAAACTCCATCGCTGCTGCTATTCAGGGCTGGGACCAGACAGGTATAATATACACCCGAACGACCTTTTTGTCGCGATTACTGAACGAAGATCATAGGTTCGAATGGTGCAAATCTTACTTTTGCAAACGACTTTGGAATCCCGGCAGAAGGTCCAGAGTGTGAAGCTGCTGGAACTTGCGACCGCAATCAATGGATTGTTGGTCTTGTCAACGCGATGCCATACATTGCAATTTGGCTGCTGTAAGTCTGATCTATAATAGCTTATAGCCCCCAACAAACGTTTCTAATGGTTTTGATGACAGCGCTGGCTGGCTTTCCGATCCCATCAATCACTGGATTGGCCGAAGAGGGACCATTTTCATTGCCGCTATTTTCAGTCTAATAGCACCAATTGGCTCCGCTACTACTCAGCATTGGGGTCAACTCTGTGCCTGTCGTGTCCTGCTCGGCATAGGAATGGGCTTGAAAGAAGTCACGGTCCCAGTCTTCTCCGCCGAGAATGCTCCCACCATCGTTCGGGGTGGATTGGTCATGTCATGGCAACTCTGGACTGCATTTGGTATCTTCTTAGGTACATGCGCAAACCTTGCTGTCGTCCATGCAGGAAACATTACATGGCGATTGCAACTGGGTTCCGCTTTTATTCCAGCGGTACCCCTTTGCTTGGGCATCTTTTTTTGCCCGGAAAGTCCTCGTTGGCTCATGACGAAAAAGAATCATGCCAAAGCTTACCATTCCCTCCTTCGGTTGAGAAATACCCCCCTTCAAGCTGCTAGGGACCTATACTACATCCACGCTCAACTTGTCCAGGAAAAAGTTCTTATTGAGAAAGCTAGTCTATCGAAGACAGATAACGTGTTTGTACGGTTTTTTGAGTTATTCACTATTCCTCGAATCCGTCGTGCAACTCAAGCCTCGGGTATCGTTATGATTGCTCAGCAGATGTGCGGAAGTAAGTCAAAATTGGCCGTTAATGGACGAAAGCGGAGCTAATACTCTTTTTATACAGTCAATATCATAGCATTCTATTCCTCTACAATCTTTTCCCGGGCTGGTGCCAGCAACGTTGAAGCACTTCTTGCAACATTCGGCTTTGGACTTGTCAATTTCCTCTTCGCTTGGCCAGCTGTATGGACGATCGATACTTTCGGACGGCGTGGCCTGCTTTTATTCACATTTCCACAGATGTGCTGGACACTTCTTGCAGCCGGTTTCTGTTTCTGGATACCAGAAAGCAGCAGTGCCCACCTCGGGTTGATAGCCCTTTTCGTCTACCTTTTTGGCGCATTCTACTCTCCCGGAGAGGGCCCAGTCCCATTCACCTACTCGGCAGAAGTTTTCCCGCTCTCTCATCGTGAAGTCGGAATGGCTTGGGCCGTCGCAACCAACAACTTTTGGGCATCTATCCTGTCTCTCACGTTCCCATATATGCTTCGGGCTTTCACGTCTCAGGGTGCGTTTGGCTTTTACGCAGGACTCAACGTCATTGCTCTCATCCTGATCTTCCTTTTCCTCCCTGAGACCAAACAGCGTTCCCTGGAGGAGTTGGACTACGTATTTGCTGTTCCCACTCGTACACATGCCAAATACCAACTCACCAAGGTGCTACCCTGGTGGATCCGGAGATACATTTTCTGGCGCAAAGACGCAGTTTGCCCCGACCTCTACAACTGGAAGACTGATGACACTGCGTCTCCAGAATACTTTCCTTAATTCAGAGTGGTGGCTTTCTGTCCTTTATTTCTTGATGTCAGATTGAATTCCTCTGCACACCTAACAACAAACTCAACAACCCTTCTTTGGATAGTAAATTTTCAGGAGAACGCAGAACATGTACAGTCTCCTCTTCACGCCAATTATACAAGACGTTCGAGGAAAGCTCATGCCCTTGGTTCGTCTTCTTTGGTAAATAACAAACCCTCAAATTCCTTTTACAACACCGTGTACTTTCGATTTATGTTGTGGTAAAGTGACATTCAGAATCTGGCTGGATGTAACCTCAATTCAACACCCGAGAACGCCGTTATGGGCACCGCTTTTATGTGGCCTATCACATGCCATGTATGACTAATGAATGACTAATACGATAAACGCCTGGCCCGTATGACGGATTTAGTCCTTCCAGTAGTGCCAAAAATAACCCAATACAATTGAAACTTGTCAAAGGCATGAAATAAAATTCCCTCAATAATCCAAATAACTTTCCCACCAATAATTTAATTCTATTCCCAAACCAACCACTTCCCCATGTCCAGCAAATCACCACCCCTCCTACGCCTCATCCAAACTGCCACGACCACGTCTCGCAACCAGAAAGCAGCGCAGAAATACAACCTCCAGATCTCATGCCATGTTAAGCCCAACGCGTCGAGTAATCGCGAGGGTATCACAGCCGTAGGAACGGATAGCGTGGACGTGTGCGTTGCCGCGGTCCCGAGGGACGGGGAAGCGAATATGGCTGTGTCGAGGATTTTTGCGGAGGTAACTACTTCTCTATCTGTTGTTTATTTGTTGCCTTTAGTGGAGTTTGTTGCTTCGCATGTATCACATTCACACGTTGCTTAACGGGTTCAAGGAGAAATTTCAGTTATTCATACTACACATGCCCATAATGTTGTTTCTTAAGCAAAAAAACAGCCTATTATATCATAGTCCCGCATAAGCTATGTTTAGATTTTTTGTCTATTTCTATTCATATGCTTTATGTCTGTCAATGTCCCTCCAAAAATGATTCCAAGAAGGCCACTCACACATTAATCATACATGTACTACAGCTTTTCAACGTACCCAAATCCGCAGTCGAGGTCATCCGTGGCGCGAAGGCTCGCGACAAAACGCTCTGCATCAGTGATCTGGATCTTGGGGGCGAGAGCGAGGAGGCTTTTCTGCAGAAGGCTCGGCAGAGGCTGGATGCAGCTGTTGTTAAGAAATGATGTGAGATGAAATGAGATGAGGCTATGATGTCTTCTTTTATGGACTATAGTTGTTGCTTCAACGTCTTTCCTAGCCATATTCTGCCTTATCTACCTAGGTATCCTCCCGATACATGGATCTTGGGATGAACAAGGCATTTACGGCATTTGACTTTGATATGTGAGAAGATTATTTTTACGTTTAAACCACAAAAATCCTTGTGTTTGAATGGCAAAAGGAAAGATAATTCTTAGATACTTAGCGATGCTCGAGTAATTCAATCGTCTAATAGGTGTACTAGATGTAAAGGGGGGCAGGTGTCCAATAGTTCCCATTCCCAGTCAAGCAGAGGAGTCGGAATATGAGAGCAGTAGGGAGCTGCCAACCTTGATCACCCAAGTAAAGAATAAACTTCTATAGTGAACTTCTGCACAGCATTGCCTTGGTCTGTCTGGTTCTAAAAGATTGTGCAGGTCGAGATAGTGTGCCAATCATGCTGTGTGTATCTGCCAAGAAGTCTTGACGCGCGCGCTTAATCCGCGCTAAAAAAGGAACAGTTCCACATCTTTAGCGCGATTATTTCAACTTCAGATATTTCCAACTGCAAACAGACACACGGATTGACAGCGTCTGGAGCAATATATTGACCTCATTAGGGACAGAGTGTCCTGTAGTGATGTATATGACCATCTGTGGCTTTGTTAGTTCCTGAACCCATACTGGGATTTGTCCGCAGCCCAGGCGCAGACCAAGATTAGCAGACGATACAACATGGCAGAAAAAGACAATGTGCAAGGAAATACTCAGTCTGTGCCCTCAAAGAGAAGGGGATCTGATGCTACCGCTACGGCCTCGAAGTCTTCGGAAGGTTCAGCTAAGGTTGTGCACTTTACAGCCCGCAATCCATCATGGACCTATCTCAAGCTCCAAATGTATGTGTGGGTCTCTTTCGAATGTCACCTCTCCCCTTTATTCTCTACAGCCCGTACTAAATTACTTTCTCGCAGAATATTCCAACCAGGCACTTCAGCCACAGTGCAGAACAGCCTGCTTGACGCATTAACCGTGCGGACGTATCTTAATTCTGCTCTCTCGCAATTTCTCGGCCTTACGGGTACTGCCATCTCAGTCGATATTCTCAAGATTGAGATGGCCGGAGCAAATCAATTTATCTGGATTCGTATTCCACGCGACGATGCTCCTGCTGTCGTCTCAGCGCTAAGCTCATGGATCGGAGGAAGCAAGTCCAGCGGCAGCTCTGCCGCAAATGCTGGAAATGTAGCCTTTCGAGTCTGCGCAAAGGGTAACTTCTTAGGTGCTCTTGTGTCAGGTTCTGGCAGCGATCTGTTTGCGCCTTGAAGGAAGTATGAGATGATGCCAGTATCTTCCAACATTTGACATGGCCGAAGGGGAAGGTTGCCAAAGGCAATCTCTTCCTCAAAAAGTGATTGTGTGAGGATTGTTACTTTCTCAGCAGCAAGGTTCTGAGAGATGGAGAGGTCATCAAGAGGAGTGGGCGTTCCATCGATGTGCTTGTTTGTTACTATCGCGACCACAGCGCGTCTATAGCGCGACCTGGCGCGTCCGATACATCAAAGCATACGATCCACTCAGCACTTCCAAACAAGAAATTCAAGACATAAGGAGCACAACACAGTCTCCAAAGAATACAGAAGACAAATATCTCATCTGCTGCAGCAATGGAAGACCAGTGACACTACCACATACTCCATTGTATTAGCACTTCTGAAGATAACTGGGACCATATCTTGGATCTTCACCTTCCACACTTATCTTTCTTTAACCCTGGTCTCCTACAAGGCACTACCTTGAATCTACCACCGACAGACCGGACCTTTTCAGTTCCTACTTGCAGAAACTAATACTTTTATTTATCTATTATCACGTTTAGACCTTCACAACGCCTCATTTACAGTTCACCATGGCGGCCCCCAGCCCGTTGAACACCTCCAGCTTCCCTATCTTCAATGATGGAGATGTTCAGCTTGTCATACCACCTGGTGACATCTACCAGCTTCACTCTACTGTCCTTAAGCGCAGCTCTGGATTCTTTGCCAGTGCCCTTACTGAGCATAATGCTGCCAAATTGGCTTCTAAGGCAAAAAAGTCTGGTGTAACAGTTCGGTTCCAACTACAGTTGGTCTACTCGCCAGCCAACCCAAATGGGGTCTTTGAAATGATTGTGAGGTGGCCTCCAGACATATTTTATTCCCTGATTTAAAAGGTGACCGTTACTGACTCTATTACAGAGGCTCGATAGTTTCGGAAGAAGTTCGAGAACCAACCTTGGAATGCCCGGCATCATCGAGTCTCAGGTGTCTGAGATGGCCTACAAGAACTGGTACAACCTGCTAGGAGCGTTCTACAACAAAACTCCAGAGATCAATGACATGGATATGTCATCCGTGGTCACGAGCTGCATGGGTCTTGTCGAAGCTGCAGAGACCATCGACGCCGTCGGAGTGATTCGTGAATCGGTCGATATCGCTCTTCTCCGTCAAGGCCAGGTCCTTTTCCGGTCTATCGCTGCGAATCCAAGTCCATGGGCCAATCTGGCTATCCGAATCCACTCTCCTACGATCTTCCGTGAGTCTGTCATCCACTTGGTCGGAAAATGGAATCAGATGACGGATACCGACCGCAAGATCCTCAGCCCGGGGATCCGCGAACTCTGCGAACGTAAATATGCCGAGATGCAACTGCAGAAGCAAGCCATCGAGATACGCATCCTGGGTTACTACCCTGAAATGCTGCACCGTCGTGCTACCGATAACATCCATCGTGCCAGCTATGCCAACGATGTCTACATGTGGATGGCGCTCGCTTTTTATCGTCAGTGGTTTTCCCAGGCCATGTCAGACGGCCGCCACCACATCGCTCCGGACGGAGGTGCAGCCTTCTACCGTGCCATCGGTGCTGCGGGAGCGGCGTATATGGATATCCGCGCTCAGGCCAGCTTTCAGCTCCACTTCCCTATGAGCCAGAAGGGAATGAGGATCATCCAGAACCATATCAACAATCTCAAGCACGATGTCAAGGAGTTCGTTGCTGATCTGCTTGTCCACAACAGCCAGATCGAAATCAAGGAGGGAGAGGAGCTTGCTCATCTCACCTGCTGCGTCGTCAAGAAGGAAGATATGCCCTGGGGGGTTCCCGTGGATCAACAGCCCGAGTCGGCGACCGAAGATGTGACCGACAACGATGCCGAGTACGAACCCGATGATATTGACGATCCCAACGACTTCGTCGGCGTTGGTGCTCCTGGATCGGAGGAAGCCGGTGAAGAGGAAGGATACGGGGAAGACTTCAAGGATGACCCACTTCAGAGCGCAGAGGCGCTTGAGGATATCGGTGACCTCCTTGAAGGAGACGTCAAGGCTTTCCTCTAGTTGCATGTATCGTCGGTCAATAATCGTTATGGCGTTCGAGCGTGCGAGGCGTCCCCCGAAGTATCGAATAGCCGGAAAATCATTGGCGGTTATTCTTGCTCTTTATGTTTCCCTTACTATTGGCAGCCATCGGTTTGGCGGATTTTCGTTTTCTCTCAGATCAATCGGTTGTGCTCCATGATTGGAGGTCACGACAATTCTCTTTGATTACCCTCACCTGCACACTGTACTGTTTGCCTGTCCTTTGGAGTGTGGAGCATGTCTTAAGCCATGGCCATGCATGTAGATTATTACAAAAGCACGAACGAGCAGAGGAACAAATGAAAGCACAGATCTGACTTCTATGTACTCCATACAGTTCCTAGATAGCATTGCATAGTTTGAGGCGAGTAGCAAAATGGCAAGTTGAAATAAAAATTCTGTCCCAGTATCCACAAGCCACTGCTTACTACTAGCCTACCATGAGTGCCCAGGTGTCTGACTGCCAAGACCTGTGGATTGAAGAACCCCTCAGAAGCTAATTCAAGACGTGCGTTCCGCTGATTTGGTACGGGTATAGTATCTATTTTAAAACTGCGGGTTGACAACTCATATCTTAGAGGAGCCCGAACAGAAGGATAACCTGGACAGAGCTGGATAGGGCTGTCTTCTCCGAGCAAACTCGGATTGGCGGGAGGCGGGCGACCGCAGACGGTGGGTCCGGGCGGGCAGAACGTGAGGAGCTCGGGCCATCACCCCGCCCTCGTCGCCATGGACCTCGAGAACAACGATCCATGTGATGACGAGTCGATGCTGGAGAAGAGGACATCTGCAACGGAGTATGTAGCCGCATCAGGAGTATCGACAGACATAGCAAGCGACCGGTTTTCCTTCTGGTCGAACAGCTGCTCCCGATTAGGAGGGACGGCTGGTAGAACCTTCTAGAACTTTCCGTCGTGGATGTCACGACCCGAGTCGCTGCTGTACTCACGTCACCGCCCGTCGAGCACAGCCCGGATTCAGACATCTTCCCGGCAGCAAGACCAGAAGCAAGCAGTGAAGAGCCGACTCGACCTCGAGAGGGATATTTTCACTATAACCGCCCACCTCACGAACGTTCCACATTATTCGAGATACTCGGAATCGGCCTGCCCCGGCCGTCCTTCGGAGCACAAGGTCACAGCCTCACCTGACGTTCTCGAACGGACAATTCTTCCACCCGACGTCTTCTCTCCCTTTATATTCCAATTGGATCCCCAGGATTTTCCTGGCAGACAGCATATTCCCCTACTCTCACACGTAGCCCGACAAGATGGTTGCAGAAACGAAGCTCTACGACTCATTGGGTATCAAACCTGATGCCTCGCAAGATGAAATTAGGAAGGCCTACAGGTATGTCTCTCCCAATTCTCCCTTCCGCGCTGGTCCGGTACTGACAAGTGTCTACAGGAAAGCCGCGTTGAGATGGCATCCAGACAAGAACAAGGACAATCCTCAAGCAGCAGAGAAGTTCAAAGGTTCGTCTATCCATTTGACCCCTCTTCCCCTAGAGACGCAATGGCTAACTTCGTTGCAGAGGTCTCCCAGGCCTATGAAGTCCTCTCCGACCCCGAGAAGCGCAAAGTCTATGACCAATTCGGCCTCGATTATCTCCTCCGTGGCGGTCCTGCACCTTCTCCTGGCGGTGGTGGCCCTTCATTCGAGGGCGGCATGCCAGGTGGTTTTGCCTTTGGTGGTATGCCAGGCGGAGGCGGCACCCGGACGTTCCACTTCACGACTGGGCCGGGAGGCGGAGGTGGCTTCCGCTTCAGCTCCGCGGATGACATTTTCAGAAACTTCGCCAAGGGTGGTGGTGCTGGCATGATGGACGATGAAGATATCTTCACAATGCTGGGCGGAGGCCTAGGAGGTGGTGCCAGAGGCAGAGGCCCAAGCGGTTTCCAGCAGGCTCGCCGAGCACCAACGCCAGAGCCTACCGTTGTCGAAAAGGAATTGCCGCTGACGCTGGAGGAGATCTTCCGCGGAACGACCAAGAAAGTGACCACGAAGAGCAAGACATTCGATCCTAGTGGGAAGCGCAGCGTACAAGAAGTGACGCTAGAAGCGAACATCAAGCCCGGCCTGAGGGCTGGCTCTAAGATCAAGTACAAGGGCGTCGGAGACCAGGAAGAAGGTGGAAGGCAGGATGTCCACTTGATTGTCACAGAGGTAGGCGCTTCCCTATCATCTATTTATCTTGGACGATTGGCTAACTAGTCACACAGAAAGAGCACCCTGTTTTCAAACGTCAAGGCGACAATCTCATCACGAATGTCGAACTCACCCTTAAGGAGGCGCTAACTGGCTGGGACCGTATCGTCAGGACAATCGATGGCAAGTCGATACGCGTATCGAAACCCGGACCTACGCAGCCCGGCCATGAAGAGAGATACCCCGGTCTCGGCATGACTATTTCGAAGAAGCCGAGCGAACGAGGAGACCTCATCGTGAAGGTCAACGTGAAGTTCCCGACAACACTGAGCGCCTCACAGAAGGATATCCTGAGGGACGTGTTGCCATGATTTGTTGTTTCAGAGCGATATATATTTCATGATTAATGTCTTGCATGACAGGCGTTTTGGGGGTATGGGCTAGCTTGGAGGTGTCGCTTCAAGAGTTTTGAACTGAACCACGGAATAATCTTACTTTTCTACTCAGATATACTGTCTGTAATATCTTAAATGTGCGTTTGGTAATGAGAAAAGTATTGTTTCTCAATTCTCCAAATATTTAAATGCGTTTAGTAATTTGTGTAGCTCCGTATTTTCATCAGGGTTGCATCATAGGTCTCGGAGATCCCGACGCTAGCCAAGCCTATTCAGGTGGTCCCTGAGCTGGCCCCGGAGCCGCGAGCTGGGGCTCCCAAGCGGAGAACGCGAGAGCTTCAGCAGCAGTCGCGATATCTCTTTCCACACATTCTCGCAAATGAAAAGACGCATTACATTTATCCAGGGCTCAGAAGCTCCTTTTGACCCTTCCCAGTCTCAATTGACCAAGGATGCTCTGTTAATCCGAGCCTTGGACGCTGCTCGAGAAGAGCGGGCTACCTTCGGCTTCAACGAGCTCCCTTCGGAGGTAGTTAGCTCCTATACGTCGCAGGGAATATTCAAGCTGACAACCCTTTTTATAGCTTTGGCAAGTTCTGAAACAATGCCACGAGCTCCATATTCGATGGGCCTCCGAGAAACCGTATAACGCTGTCGCGCCGTTCTCGAGCAGAGTGTCGCCGGGTCTACACGTGTTTCTTACACCCATAGCTACGGATCAGCCGCTGTGCGTATAGCTACCTCCTCTTTCGGAGCACAACTGTCTAAATTTTGGTATCCAGGGCGCGTCTATGTCCGCTGCTGAAGAAAATATTCAGTGATGACTTGAAGTGCACGTCTCCGGAGGTAAGCCGGCCGGCCAGATTATGGGAAGTATTATATGATTCGAATCCAGCTGACTGGACTTTAAAAGACATCCTTTACAGTTCCTGCGATTCTCTCTGAACGATTTGCCTCGACATCATCCTCCCAATTTCACAGTCTGCTTCCGTCCTTGAGCAATCTGGTCACGTATATTCAGCAGAAAGCATGCCGAGCTTCGGACGCTGAGTGCCAGAACCGCGCTGTCTCGATTCTCTCCGCGGACTACGTGGATATTGATTACGACAGCATATCGCATGCGCTTACAATTTCAGGATACTGGTCGAAGTCACCTCAGGGTGATGGATGGACGGAGGAGATTAAAAAGCGTGAACTCGGGGCGGATAAGGTGGAGGTAGGGCTGTTGAGCAGCGAGCCAGCCACAGAGCCGGAGGAGTTGAAGGTCGGCGGCTTCTTGGCCGTTGTAAGAGAGAATGATAATCTGAGTATGCTATGCGCCTCTGCACTTCTCTTTTGTGAGGAAGAACCAGCTACTGACCAGTATATGCTAGAGCCAACACTCTTCTCCTTCCCGTCTCGACACCATCCCCTGCCTCACGATGATAAGTCGAGCTATACAGTATCATTCCCGTCGCCGACGGGTCTGCACCCGACTCTTCAGATTTCAATTCCCCGTTCATCACTCAAACCGCCGCCAGCTCCCTCTGATGCGACCTGCGCTCTTCATACATATCTCACACTCCCATCTTACATATTCGCGGATAAGTACCAGCTCTCCACGACAGATCCCTTGTTCCTGAAGTCCCACAACCTCGTCTCGCTCCGTGCAGTGTCGGGCGAGACAGACCTTGAAGCGCCAGACTGGGTCGTTCCGCGCTGGGGCTCGAATCTCCTGCTCGAGGTGGCCACTCCTGACCATTATCCAACCCAGAGTGAGGACTCCGGGAAGGACTGGGATATCACCATCCCACTCCATCTGCGGTACTTGCGTCCCTCACCATCCGGGAACCGGACCGTCTCCGTCCCCTGGCCCGTCGTCTTCTGGGCCTGCACGGCCGAGCAGGGGACAAAGATGGGCACCAACCCCTTCGACAGGGTGAATCTGGGCTGGGACGGTCTGTTCGGACCCAGGACCATGTTCTACCAGCTGGACCCTTCGCCGTCGTCTGGAAATACTACCGAGCGGGGCCGGTTGGTCGAGGAGATAACTGTCCCTGTTCTGCCCATGAAAGATGGCGAGGAGGGCGCGAGTCAGGCTAGGACCATCGAGTTTGGGACCGTGGCTGTCATTGTGTTTGGGTTTGTTTGGGTGCTGTGGAAGTTGGGGTTGGTTGTTTGGTCTTCGGGGACGGGTGGGAGTAAGAGGGCGGCTGAGAAGAGGAATGAGAAGAAGGATAAATGAGAGATGTGAATTACGCGGGTTATGTAGCTGTAGTAATGTATGTATGTCAGTATGTTAGTATGTCTGGATGGATCTATGCAATGAATATGCCAGTTGTCTTGGATTATACCGACCTTGCAATGTAGATCAATATCATCCTAGTTCAGTCAAGTTTAGACGTCCATCTCCCAAGATGCCCTAGCGGTAGGTAGTACCACTTCTTTCCAGTCTTATGCCCTACCTGTATATCAGCCAACCATTGAAATGCGAACTTTGTAAACTATTACTATAGTTACTATAGTAATGTGTCTGAGTGGATTTGTACAGTACCATACATGCAATGAACATACCTTGGATTATGGTTCTGAAGACTCCCTCCCTCCCTTGGTGCTGATTGATATATCCCTCTTTCTAACCGTCCCTGTTTCCGTTCTCTGGTAGAGGAATAGTTTGCGTCTGGGGTCTCTCTTGAGAAGATGGTAGATGGCTTATCTGGATCTTGCTCTGATTCTGTCTGGGGATCTCTTTCTACAGGATATCAGCAGTATGTAGTAGTAGTGGTCACATAAAGCAGGTTAGATGTGCTCCCCCCTACTAGGAATAGGACTAGAGCCTATGCTTACTTAAAGATACAGAGACAAGAGTTTAGAAGAAACAGTAGCCCTCCACTGCAATAGAGTCAGCTTCCACTTGCCTACTTATTTTGAATGCTTTGATTGCTTAGGTATGTGTACTGTCTACCACATACACACAGTAATATGGGGATACCTTAGATTGACTAGAATTGCTACTGGACAAACAGAATTGAATTGGATCTGTGGATTGATAAGGGATGAGGTGAAGTGGAAAGGGCTGTTCCTGTTGCTGTTGTGTTCGCCATGAACTTCCAAAAATGAGGGTTGTATGTATGGAAGCTTGCCTGGTCAGGGAGATTAGAAAATGGGCTACAGGAACTTTAAGCGTGAGGAATACAATCAGTAACTACAACTACATAGTCAGCGAACTAGCCAGGCAGTCAGTCTATAGGTCAAGCGGCTGCTCGGAGTCCTAAGGGGGCGCGTAGCAAGCGTACAGTACAACGCGTCTCACCAAGCAACCACGAAGTCTAAGGACAATGCAACAACCAAGGACAATGGACAAACACCACACAAGCTTCTTTTCTTTCCTTCTCCACATCCCTTGAACATGCGAAGGAAAGTGATGAAAAAAAAAAAAAAAAAAAAAAAAAAG